>NW_027421008.1:0-3320 GCF_009905375.1 Apium graveolens | reverse complement strand
CATTCGCGTCCATTCGGGGTCGTCCGGGAGTGAATCGGAGCTGAAACGAATGGAACTCGGTTCCGAATAATCCTCGTAGGGGGTAGTACACGAGGTCGGAGCAAAAATTGAGGCGGCCCGTTTTTTCGATTTTTTTCATAATTTGTCCCTATGGATTTATGAAATTGCATTCGCGTCCATTCGGGGTCGTCCGGGAGTGAATCGGAGCTGAAACGAATGGAACTCGGTGTCCGAATAATCCTCGTAGGGGGTAGTACACGAGGTCTGGAGCAAAAATTGAGGCGGCCCTTTTTTCGATTTTTTTCATAATTTGTCCCTATGGATTTATGAAATTGCATTCGCGTCCATTCGGGGTCGTCCGGGAGTGAATCGGAGCTGAAACGAATGGAACTCGGTGTCCGAATAATCCTCGTAGGGGGTAGTACACGAGGTCTGGAGCAAAAATTGAGGCGGCCCGTTTTTTCGATTTCTTTTCATAATTTGTCCCTATGGATTTATGAAATTGCATTCGCGTCCATTCGGGGTCGCGGGAGTGAATCGGAGCTGAAACGAATGGAACTCGGTTCCGAATAATCCTCGTAGGGGGTAGTACACGAGGTCTGGAGCAAAAATTGAGGCGGCCCGTTTTTTCGATTTCTTTTCATAATTTGTCCCTATGGATTTATGAAATTGCATTCGCGTCCATTCGGGGTCGTCCGGGAGTGAATCGGAGCTGAAACGAATGGAACTCGGTTTCGAATAATCCTCGTAGGGGGTAGTACACGAGGTCGGAGCAAAAATTGAGGCGGCCCGTTTTTTCGATTTTTTTCATAATTTGTCCCTATGGATTTATGAAATTGCATTCGCGTCCATTCGGGGTCGTCCGGGAGTGAATCGGAGCTGAAACGAATGGAACTCGGTTCCGAATAATCCTCGTAGGGGGTAGTACACGAGGTCTGGAGCAAAAATTGAGGCGGCCCTTTTTTCGATTTTTTTCATAATTTGTCCCTATGGATTTATGAAATTGCATTCGCGTCCATTCGGGGTCGTCCGGGAGTGAATCGGAGCTGTGAAGATGGAAACGAATGAACTCGTTCCGAATAATCCTCGTAGGGGGTAGTACACGAGGTCGGAGCAAAAATTGAGGCGGCCCGTTTTTTCGATTTTTTTCATAATTTGTCCCTATGGATTTATGAAATTGCATTCGCGTCCATTCGGGGTCGTCCGGGAGTGAATCGGAGCTGAAACGAATGGAACTCGGTTCCGAATAATCCTCGTAGGGGGTAGTACACGAGGTCTGGAGCAAAAATTGAGGCGGCCCGTTTTTTCGATTTCTTTTCATAATTTGTCCCTATGGATTTATGAAATTGCATTCGCGTCCATTCGGGGTCGTCGGGAGTGAATCGGAGCTGAAACGAATGGAACTCGGTTCCGAATAATCCTCGTAGGGGGTAGTACACGAGGTCTGGAGCAAAAATTGAGGCGGCCCGTTTTTTCGATTTTTTTCATAATTTGTCCCTATGGATTTATGAAATTGCATTCGCGTCCATTCGGGGTCGTCCGGGAGTGAATCGGAGCTGAAACGAATGGAACTCGGTTCCGAATAATCCTCGTAGGGGGTAGTACACGAGGTCTGGAGCAAAAATTGAGGCGGCCCTTTTTTCGATTTTTTCATAATTTGTCCCTATGGATTTATGAAATTGCATTCGCGTCCATTCGGGGTCGTCCGGGAGTGAATCGGAGCTGAAACGAATGGAACTCGGTTCCGAATAATCCTCGTAGGGGGTAGTACACGAGGTCTGGAGCAAAAATTGAGGCGGCCCGTTTTTTCGATTTCTTTTCATAATTTGTCCCTATGGATTTATGAAATTGCATTCGCGTCCATTGGGGTCGTCCGGGAGTGAATCGGAGCTGAAACGAATGGAACTCGGTTTCCGAATAATCCTCGTAGGGGGTAGTACACGAGGTGGAGCAAAAATTGAGGCGGCCCGTTTTTTCGATTTCTTTCATAATTTGTCCCTATGGATTTATGAAATTGCATTCGCGTCCATTCGGGGTCGTCCGGGAGTGAATCGGAGCTGAAACGAATGGAACTCGGTTCCGAATAATCCTCGTAGGGGGTAGTACACGAGGTCTGGAGCAAAAATTGAGGCGGCCCGTTTTTCGATTTTTTTCATAATTTGTCCCTATGGATTTATGAAATTGCATTCGCGTCCATTCGGGGTCGTCCGGGAGTGAATCGGAGCTGAAACGAATGGAACTCGGTTCCGAATAATCCTCGTAGGGGGTAGTACACGAGGTCGGAGCAAAAATTGAGGCGGCCCTTTTTTCGATTTTTTTCATAATTTGTCCCTATGGATTTATGAAATTGCATTCGCGTCCATTCGGGGTCGTCCGGGAGTGAATCGGAGCTGAAACGAATGGAACTCGGTTTCCGAATAATCCTCGTAGGGGGTAGTACACGAGGTCTGGAGCAAAAATTGAGGCGGCCCTTTTTTCGATTTCTTTCATAATTTGTCCCTATGGATTTATGAAATTGCATTCGCGTCCATTCGGGGTCGTCCGGGAGTGAATCGGAGCTGAAACGAATGGAACTCGGTTTCCGAATAATCCTCGTAGGGGGTAGTACACGAGGTCTGGAGCAAAAATTGAGGCGGCCCGTTTTTCGATTTCTTTTCATAATTTGTCCCTATGGATTTATGAAATTGCATTCGCGTCCATTCGGGGTCGTCCGGGAGTGAATCGGAGCTGAAACGAATGGAACTCGGTTTCCGAATAATCCTCGTAGGGGGTAGTACACGAGGTCTGGAGCAAAAATTGAGGCGGCCCGTTTTTTCGATTTCTTTCATAATTTGTCCCTATGGATTTATGAAATTGCATTCGCGTCCATTCGGGGTCGTCCGGGAGTGAATCGGAGCTGAAACGAATGGAACTCGGTTCCGAATAATCCTCGTAGGGGGTAGTACACGAGGTCTGGAGCAAAAATTGAGGCGGCCCGTTTTTTCGATTTCTTTTCATAATTTGTCCCTATGGATTTATGAAATTGCATTCGCGTCCATTCGGGGTCGTCCGGGAGTGAATCGGAGCTGAAACGAATGGAACTCGGTTCCGAATAATCCTCGTAGGGGGTAGTACACGAGGTCTGGAGCAAAAATTGAGGCGGCCCTTTTTTCGATTTCTTTTCATAATTTGTCCCTATGGATTTATGAAATTGCATTCGCGTCCATTCGGGGTCGTCCGGGAGTGAATCGGAGCTGAAACGAATGGAACTCGGTTCCGAATAATCCTCGTAGGGGGTAGTACACGAGGTCTGGAGCAAAAATTGAGGCGGCCCGTTTTTT
>NW_027421007.1:0-18924 GCF_009905375.1 Apium graveolens | reverse complement strand
TGCGTGTATAATATATATATATATAGGCTTCAGGTCGTTTATCTTCTACTGCCTGTATACTTCCTATTTGGCTGCACATGGGTTTGAACAAACCGATCAACGACACCCAACTCAACCCTTTTTCAACCCGAAAAACCCCACCTAATGTAAACCGAATTATAGATGAATTGTTTTTATCAACCCGACATAAATGGGTTGGGTACGGATTACAAATATTTTTACCATAACCCAACCCAACCCGATCATTAATATATTCTCCATAATTTTATATAATTTTTTAAGTTTGACATATATTTACGCCTCTTCTCGTATGTTTTCACGTAACTATTATAGTATCTTAAATGTGTTGTGTATTATTTTCTCATCTCCAATATCATATTAAGTTTCCTGGGTAATAATTTTATTTGTTCAATTTATGTTTGCATATTCATTTTCATCTGTAGATGTATCGTTAAAACATTTAGTTATGCATATAATTTACGATATGATATACATTACTAAAATTATGATGTTAATCAAATTTAAATATTAGTACTTTAACTATAATTATACAAATTTCATTTTTATCTAAATTTTCAAGATGAGTGATAATAAATAGTATTAGAACTTTTTTTATCGGATCATTCAACAACACATCCAAAAACCCAACCCGACCCAAACCGATGTACGACGGGTAGGGTTGGGTAACGAAATTATATTTTATGGGTTGGGTTAAAAAAATTCAAGTCGATTTAATTGGGTCGGGTTGTAAAATCGCCTTTAACCCGGCCAACCCGACCGATGTGCACCCCTATTTCCTATTTGGCCGGCCAACCCTTTTTCGGGCTTTGTTTCCAAATATTTATTTATTAGTTTTCAAAAATATTATTTTATTTAGTTTTAAAACTAAATAAAATAATATTTTTTTAAAACTAAATAAAATAATATTTTTATTGTATTCATAAATAAAAATATGGTGTTTGAATAATAGTAGAATAATATAATTATATTTGATTTATGATCGTACTAAGGACATACTTTAAATACTTATTCTAATAAGATATTATTTTTAATCGTCTACTTTTAATTATAGAACATTAATGCTTGAGATTGTTTTGACAGTATAATATCAAATTTTTAAATAAAAAATTTCTTACGCTTATGTTATGTCATCTTTTAGCATGACAAATATTTTTTAATAATCCCGTAATTTATTAATTATTTATGATTAATTAATATTAACCTTAGGCAGTTAACATAAGGATTGTGAATAAAGGTGAAGGTTAATTTGATATGCGTGCAAATCAATTTCCACACAAGAATTTTTTGCAACAACTGCGGCACTACCTATTAGGGCCGCTCATGGATTACGTAACCCGTCAAACCCGACCCGACCCAACCCAATCCTGAAATGAGCCGTTTAAACTGAACCGTTTAAAACCGTGGATTAATTGGGTTATTTTTTATTTAACCCGTTTATAATGGGTTGGGTAAGATTTTATCCTTTTAAAAACCTAAACTAACCCAACCCGGTTATATAACTAGGCCCAACCCATTTTAAATATTTTACACTCCCTGATTCCCTGACCCCGACCCATTTACAATATTACTTCAGAACTTCCCCCAACTAAACCCTAGTTAGTCTGTATAATATTACATTTCATATTATACAGCCGCTCCTCACTCCTCAGTCCTCACTCGTCACTTCAGTTCTATCTCATTGGCTCCAAATCTTCAATTAATTTGTAAGATTCTTTTAATCTCTTCAATATTTTGTTTTATTCATATTGATTTGCTGTAAGTATTGATTTGTTTTATTTGAGAGTTGTATGATTTATTTGTCAAATCTTTGATAATCCTCAATTAGTATTTTGGCTAATCTTAATCTTTGGTAACTTAAATGACCTGTGGATGTGGTGATTGTAACTAAATGAATGACTTGTGATGATTTAATAGGTAGTGATATTCATTTTAAACTTGATTTGATTTGTTTATTTTAAATCTTTGGTATGATTTGATTTGTTTCTTGATTTAACTTATTTATTTGTTTTTAATAGATTAATTTATAAAGTCTTGACTGAGTGCTCAATCTTTGTTTTGATATATATTTATTTATTTGTTTGGATTTAGGACAAAAATATGGAAACAACATTCCCCCCCCGATATCTGATTCCACTCAACAAATTCCTCCAGTGATCTTAAACACCACCCAAAACCCAAACACTTTCCTAACCCCAAACTCTGATCAAAACTTAACCCCCTGATGAACCCTCGATTACTAATGGTGAACTTAAATCCCCTAAAAGGGAGACTGATGATGTTGACCCACTTACAACCAAGAGAAAACCTACCAGAACTTCTGATGTGTGGGATCATTTTACCAAAATAAAGGGTGGAAATCATAAGGGTCCAAGATGCACATGTAACTATTGTGGAGCGAACTATGCTTGTCATAGTACAAGAGTTGGAACAAGTAGTTTGTGGGCTCACTTAAAGAAATGCAAGAATTATCCAAAAAATATGGCTGATAGGAAGCAAAAGGTGCTTAGCTTTAAACGTAGATTTGAAGGAAAGGGCAGTTTGTTGGTAGCAACATTTAAAAAAGTAAGATGTCGGAATGCCTTGGCGAAGTTTGTGGTGAAGGATGAACAGGCCTTCAATGTTGTGGAGGGGGAAGGTTTTAAGAATTTGATCAATGAGCTGCAACCTAGGTTTGTGGTCCCAAGTCGAATGACTGTTATTCGGGACATTTACACGCTGTTTTGTAATGAGAAATCTAAATTGATGAAAGATTTGACAGCCGCTGGACAAAAGGTGAGTCTAACAACCGATTGTTGGACATCCCGAACTCAAATGTCCTACATGTGTCTCACTGCACACTACATAGATTCTGATTGGAAGCTATAAAAACAGATAATCAACTTTTGTCAAGTTTCAAACCATAAAGGTGAGACCATTGGAAAGGTGATTGAGGGCTGTTTGCTTGAATGGGGGGTTGAAAAAGTATTTTCTGTTACACTTGACAACGCATCAGCCAATGATGTAGCAATTGGTTTTGTAAGGAGAAGGGTCAATGCATGGAAATGTGTTGTTCTTGATGGTGAACATCTCCATGTTCGACGTGGTGCTCACATCATAAACTTAATTGTCAATGACGGACTAACAAAGTTGCATGACTCAATAGTTGCAATCCGTAATTCCGTGAGATACATTCGTTCATCTACAGCAAGGCTACTTAAATTCAGATGTTGTGTGGAGAAGAAGAGAATTGATTATAAGGGGGGACTGGTCTCAGACGTGCCTACAAGGTGGAATAGCACGTATATGAGCTGGATGCGGCTCTGAAGTTTGAAAAAGCATTTACAAGGTATGAAGAGGAGGACGACAAATTTTTGAGCTACTTTATGGAAAAAGAGAACGGTAAAAAAATGATTGGACCTCCATCGTCTAATGATTGGGAGTCAGCAACTGTTTTTGTGAAATTTTTGTCTACCTTTTATGAAGTTACGTTGAAGTTTAGTGGCACTTTGCACCAAACTTCAAATAACTTTTATCATGAAATATGTGAGATTCACACTATGCTGGCCGAGTTAGTAGATCAAGATCATCCTTTATTGTCTACCATGGCTGTTAGCATGAAGAGAAAATACGACAAATATTGGGAAAATGCGGATAATATAAATCCAATGTTGTTCTTGGCTGTTGTACTCGATCCCGGGTACAAAATGAGGTACTTGAAGTACTGTTTTGAATCTGTATATGATGCTGAGACGGTTGCTAGGATTGTTGTGAAGGTGGAGTCGATTTTGCACGGCTTACATGTTTGTTATAGTACTAGAGTTAGAGATGGTTGTACTAAGGTTAGTTTTCTGGCTGCACTGTACTTTATAATCTGTTTTCTGATTTCTGTAGTGTTGATCAAGCAGTTTTAGCCTAGTCAGTAGATTTCTGTAGTGTTGATTTATGTACTTTAGAAGAAGATAATAGCTTGGTATAAATTGGTGTTGGTCAGTATGCAGATGATTGAAAGAACTGAACATGATGGAAAACTAATATATTTCAAATGCCTAGTCACGAGTCATGACCACAAACACAGGGAAGTTAGTTTACAAATATTGTTACTTGCTGTATTTTGGCAAGTATTAGTTTACAGTTTTAGCCTTTGACTTCCTGGAATTTGAAGTTATGTACTAATTAATAGAAAATAATGAAATAGAGCCCCATATACTAATATTGGAGTCTGGAGATGCTAACCACACCACTCCAGCAGGAAAATTGTTTTTCTGATCACCAACTCTTCTAGTTTGAAGAATGTAAATAGCTATCTTGTGAACTACATGACTCACTCTTTGCTAGACATTTGACAGTGTTGCCCAACAACACCTTAACAGTTTTTAGATGCCATCTTCTTTTGGACAGTGATCATGTTTCTGTATTGACTGTGATATACTTATTGCTGCTAGTGAATATGTTTATTATCTAGGTTCAGTCATGTTCTGTACTTCCAGATTAGTAGTATAACATACATGTTTGACTTGTAAATGTTAACGTGTAACAGGACAGTGGAGGTCCTTCTCCAGTTTAAACTGTTGGCAAAGAAACACGGAAGAGAAGGTTGTTGGAGAATTATATGCAGCAGCAGCAAATGGGAACAACGGAGAAAAAGAGTGATCTTGACATCTACTATTCTGAAGAACCTCTAGACCCTATGACCGATAAGTTCAACATTCTTAATTGGTGGAAAGACAATACTAGCACGTACCCAACTTTATCTTTGATTGCTCGAGATATTCTTGCTATTCCAGTTTCGACTGTTGCTTCGGAATCTGCATTTAGTACAAGTGGACGAATACTGGATGCTTTTCGGAGTTCTTTAAGTCCAAAAATGGTGAAGGCGCTCATTTGTACTCAAAGTTGGTTGAAGGGTAGTCATGGTGGAATTAAATCTAATACTTATTTGGATAAAACTCAATCCTACGAATTTCTTGAAGTTGAAGAAGGTGAAAAACACTTTTCGATACATTTCTTGAAGTAGATTTTATAACATGTTTTCTGAAATTTCAAATATTGTATTTTTGTAGATACTATTGGAAAAAAGAAAGGCAGTGTTGGATCAAATGAGAAGTGCAATAGTAGAGCCAATGTTATTAATCTCATTGATCACTGATTGTCACTATTCAGCCTATTTTGTTTAAATTTTAGACTGTTTTGTAGTATGCTTCGGGACGTACTATTGATGGGTGATGTAATATTTGGGATTGCTTAAACTATTTATGGATGATGTAATATTCTGGATTCCGAACTATTTATGGATGATGTAATATTCTGGATTCAGTACTTAATTTCCTGCTTTTAATTTTTTAATTTTTGTATTTTACAATGAACATTAGTTATATGTAATTTTGACAGCTTTATTTCTTTCAACCCGATTAACCCAACCCATCACATAGTTAATAGGGTTGAATTTAATATTTTTTTTGAGATTAATGATTTAATATTTATGCCGCAATAAACGGGTTTGGTAATTAAATAGGTAAAACCGGCCCAAACAAGCCCTGTTACTATTGTTTTTGTAAACAATACAATTGTAAAAACTACAATTAAACCGACGGAACATCTCCGATTATCCAACGAGATTAACTAAATTTGTTGACTATAATAATTATTTAAAATATAGATAACAAAATATATGTATAAATTTTAAAGATATTCACTATAAATTTATCTATATTTTTTATTACCAGTTTTTAGACATCGGCTATATATAACCATTCATAACCACTTATCTATATTTTTTCCTAAAGATTTTATTTTACCTATCATCATTGGATTGCATCAATTGATAAAATGAGTGCCACATAAGCTATTACTAAGAGGTTATTTAGTTTTAAAACTAAATAAAATAATATTTTTGAAAACAAAATAAAATAAATATTTGGAAACAAAGCCCGAAAAAGGGTTGGGCGGCCCAATAGGAAGTATACAGGCAGTAGAAGATAAACGACCTGAAGCCTATATATATACACACAGCAAAGGAAGATTTGGGCAAGACACACACAACAAGTAAAACCCAGAATAATTCAGATATCAAAATTAAACTCAATCAATCGATGGATCCTCCTGCTGGAAAGTGGATTTTGTGTAAACATGATGATGATGATGATGATGTTGTCGAGGAGGAGGGGAAGAATAAATCAAAATCATCACCCATCAACAACAAGAGGAAGATGTGGAGTGATTTGGGGACCTCAATCCGTTGTGCCGTTGTGAAGAAGAAGAAGAGGAAGATGAACAATATGTCTAAACAAGAAGAAGAAGAGGAGAAGATATCTAATCTTTCCGCTAAATCATCATCATCATCATCATCTAATAAGAGAAAGAGGAACCAATCATCATCATCATCATCTAATAAGAGAAAGAGGAACCATTTAACTTCTCTTAATAGGAACAAGAGGCACAACAAAAAGATGCTCAACTATACGACTAGAGAACAACATCATAACAAATCATCATCATCATCCAGTAGTAAAAATAATGATGATGTGTATAAGGCCATCAGATATGTTAGAAAGAGAAAGATGAATTGTGATCAGGACACAATCCTATCCAAGAATAAGAGGAACAATCCGGGCAAAGCAAAAGCAACTCAAGAAGACAATGCAGGGGCCGAGATCTTATCTTCAAGTGCTGAGAGGTATTTATCGAAGGACCTTATATTCAACATACTCTCTCGCACTTGTGTCATTTCGCTGTTCAGATGTAAATCTGTTTGTAAGTTATGGCATTCTATCATTTCAACACCTAAATTCCACATTGCTCACCACCTAATTTCTGTAAATAAATTACCCTCTATTATTATGATTACTTCTAGAGTAGACGATAATGAAGGCTGTCACGCTGCCACTATTCTCTACCCCGATTCTCTCAAACACTATTCGGTGAATATCCCCTTGATGCCCCCTTTTGATTTATTACAATTTGTAAGCTCTTCTAACGGTGTTGTTTGTGTTTTTCATAACTTTAAAGCTGATTTATATCTATTAAATCCCCTAACTAGGATGTCTAAGAAACTCATGCTTCCACCTGCGGCTTTCACCATGACTGAGGAGAGGAGACATACAATATTCCACCCACCACCACGCACCCCTGTTATTGACAAACCGCACACACCCTTCACTGTTATCATCGACAACCCACGACCAGTCCTAAAAGCCTACAAATTTGAAGTTGGGTTTGGATTTGATTGTGTATCCTGTGACTTTAAGGTTTTATTTCTTGAATATCAGAAAATTGATAATAAACATGTGGGTTTGGAAGCAGCGCATTTGTATTCTTCAAATTCTGATTCCTGGAGGGTCATTAAGGTCGATACTGAGTTACCAAGTTTTCTCTATTACCCCCCATCCCCTGTTTTGAGGTCTGGTCCCGTTGTTGACGGGGTTTTGTATATGGAAGGTGTGGATTTCATTATAACTTTTGATTTGCATACCGAACTGTTTGGACTGATTTCGTACCCAAGCTTTGTTCATGCAAGGAAGTCCAACGTTTTGAATTTTGAGGGCTCCGTGGCTGTGGTCCTTAAAACTGTTCCTGACGGGTCACTTGTTGAAAAGGAGCTCAGTTTGTGGACACCAATAGCAGTTTCTGGTGAGGTGGTTTGGAACAAAATGTTCACTTTTGGCATTGGTTCGGAGGAGATAGATTGGTTGTTTCTCTACTCTGGTGCAAATCAGTTTTTTGGAAAAACTAGATTAGGAGAAATGTTGTACGACTACAGGAAGAAACAGACCAAGTACGTTGAATTTCCATCTCAAAGCTTCCTCCTACGAGTTCTCAGCCACACGGAGAGCTTCCTCCCAGCTGAAGGACTCGAGGGATTCCTCCTACGTGTTCCTTTTTGTTTCTTTTTCACTGTAAGATGGTCTATTTTTTAATCTAATTATGGGCAGGATTTATAAATTTGTCACTTATTATAAAAGATTAGACATTGTGTAGATTGTGCTGGTTGCTTCATTTTTCTCACTACTGTTAATGTGATTTAATCATTCATTACTTCATTTGATTGTTGTAGAATACTTTCATGATGCAGTCGATGAGTCGAGTAGATACATTTCACGTTTCACAGCTAGAGAAGACAGTTGGTAACCACCTAGTTTCACTTACAATCCTTGAGCAACTAATGCGTGACTTGGAGCTGCTTGTAGTGTCAGAGGCTGTCTTGGACGTGTACGCAGCCAGCAAGACAATTCTCTACAAGCAATTTGGTCCAAGAATAACAGGACAAGGCTGATTAGGTAAGAAATCCTCGAGGGCCTGATTATCTAATTTGGCATTATGGGAATCATCCTATGCTTTTATTAATTTATCAGAGTGCATTGTGATTGATTGTTTTCCCTTCCTAAATGTAAAAGAGCTTTGTTTATTATTCAATTGGCGTACCTCTGTAATCAACACCAAATCTTACATTAGGGACCTTGTATTATTTTTCTAACATTTACACCAAATATGAATGCATTATGCTGCTTCTCATGAACACTGTCTGAAGGAAATACCCTATCCCTTTTATGCATTCTTTAATTTAAGAAATGTATATTGTCATTATAAATTTCCACCAGTTGCATGCTCAATTGGTAAAATCTAACCCCTCTGAATCTATGAAAATATAGTTAGCTAAGCAATCTGTCTTTGTGGGCTGGCATTTTACTCATGTAACAACCTAGATCAGCTATTAAATCGTAGAAAACACTACTCTGCTCAAATTTTTTGTTTCTATCTTGGCTATCAGTATATTTTAACTGGAATTTTTTTGGATAAGCGGACTTCTGTTAAGAATCTTGCTTCTAAGTCACATGTTACCAGATTTCATGGATTTTGCAATATATTTTTTCTGTTATAAAACAACGTTCTGATTTTGACTACTTCAATTATTATGTACTTTTGATGCTCATACTTGTGGCTTAAGATACTGTTTGAAATTAATAACAGTCTACATTCTTGACATACAATGCTGATCAGTCACTTTTATTGCAGTGTTGATATAAGTGAAGACAAAATTTCTGTATTTGACAATGGACCTGAGTGAAGAGAACTCTATTGTGAAATGGTAATATATGGCGGGTTTTTTAATAGAGTAATAAAGTGTTACTTGAATGTTGATCATCAATTTCTTTCCTTTTGCCTTGACAGTGGAAAAAAAACGTAACTCTGTATTTGACATAGCATCGTGAATTGGCTTGTCCAAAGCTCAGTTTGATTAGTAGTTTTATCATCCAAAAATTTATTACAAAAAGAATATCTGACTGCAGTTTGTGAGAGTTATTAACAATAGAGGTGAAAGACTAGCGAGTGAATGCAAATAGACGGTGCTCTTGGGAAATGCTCAATAGCTGAACATACTTCTGACTGAATGTACCTGTTTTAAGAAATAGGTCTCATGTCTCAAAGACCAATTCCTGGTCATGTTTTCTATCCTTCTAGAATTAAGTTGCATGAATATTTGTCCTGTCACCTTCACTTTCTATTATCAATTCATAGAATTCATAGAGGCCAGATCAACTCCTCCAAGATACTCCCTCCGTCCTAATTTATTTGTCTCTTTTGTACGTAATTTAAGGTGCATTGAACTCATAGATTTGAATTTCTATTCACAAAGCTTTAATAAAAGGAGCTCACATTTTGGAGTTGGTTTAGAGTTACATGCTCACAATCTGGTGATTCCAAATATTGTCCAGCTGTTAACTCTACGTTTCTCCCACAGTTCATGTCACAACCCTGCATTACAAGAGTGTAACATATACATTGCATCGTGAGTTGAAATCAAAACAAATTATCAGTTGGTGCCTCATCTAAGTTTCAGCAATATTTTAACAATTAATACACAATTTAGTACTAGCACTCACCACTTTTATCTCAAGTCATTCCAACATGGGCATACTTCTGAGCAAGCACAGAGCATTTGAAATCACATACACGTCATTAAATGCAACACTACATAATTTCAGTGTCTTCAAGTTCTCCATTGTTGAGGTTAGATAATTGTGAAAAGTTAAACCTGGATCCAAAAACTATGTATGTACATTATTAAATTAAAACACAAGAGACATATTTTAATTTAAGAAAAGGAAAGAAATCTAATTTGTTAAACTTTTACCCAGCTGATGATATTGCCCTTAAGAGTTTCAATGCTAGGCATATCACCAAGAAGCCTGCGTAGGTTGAAGCTTTTCTTTATATCGGTACAAGGGTTGTAATCCTGAGCATAATGCTTAAACACTGACACAAGCAATACACCGAAATTATTGCCAAAATAACAGCCCAAGGAACGGTCTGATGCGAGTGATAAATAACAGACAATGAGCCTGAGAGTACGAGTAGAGCAACTACCAAAGAAATCAAGAAAAACAACTCGGGCCCAAAAACAAATTCCAGCAATAACAAAACCCAGCCAAAACCCCAGACAGAAGTCACACCACGAGAAACTTTGCACGAACAACTCCCCTATTCTGCAGACTTCGCTCGAAGTTACAACAGCACCACCACTTGAAACTACAGCATCACGACTTCGAAGCGAAACTCCACACTGAAAACGAGCAAAACCTCTCCAGCATTCGAAAAAAATCAGACCCTCTACACGACCTGCAACAGCACTACAGAACCCATCTAAACCTTCAGACCTAAAAACCTGCAAATAAAACCCCCACTCCAGACAGAATCCACACCTCGGGCACTCCCCATGTCCCAAAACCACCCAAAACTCTGATCTACTACAACCCAGCATCGAAACCCCCAACCACAACACCAAAAACTCACTAGACCTACCCCTCGGACAAAGCTTTTAATTACATGAAAAGAGATGAAAAAAGGGAAAATATAGTATGTAGCCTGTGCTAACATATCAGCAAGCTAGAACACATAAACGGAGAAAACCATCAAATTCAGAATGGATGGCATGACAGATAGGTGCACCTCCACATGATACTCAAAAAGCTACTCACCCGTTAATGGTATGGATCCAGTATTGTAAACCTTATACGACAAATAACATCCAAAATAAGTTTAATAATAATGACACCACTATTGGTGGAATATTACCAAATATTGCACCTAAATTACAACTTAAGCAGTTCAGCAAAGCACATTTAAACCTAAAGAAATAGTATAAAGGGAAAATAAAAAGCAAAAATTGTTTATAATTACGCCTAAAAGAATTTAGATACACAATTGGGCTAAATTTAAGATCTCACGACAGCCTATTATAACTTCCTTTTTTATATGTAGACACATATTATTTGGAAGAGAGATAATAGAGCTAAATATATGATTTATGCTTTAAACAATCAATTTTAAATCGATCAGAGATTCAAGGAAAATATATAGTTACCTGGGAGGCTGCCATATCAGATGCCTAAGATCCTCCTTCATAGATTTCGTTACAGCTGCAGAGCCAAGTCGAGCACACAACCATTGGTCGCTACTTTCATATAAACGCATAGGATATTTCAATTTAGTTCTTTGCTTTTTCCTTTAATTTCGTCTGTTTTTACAATACAACACCACCAAATCTGAGGGATCTGATAGGAAGCCTGGAAAAATGTGAATGAATAAACTTAATGTGGCTGTTGAATTCAATAGCATGCCTTTATGCATAACGCATTGTGGTCACAATTAGCGGCCTGAATACTTAACTAAAAAGAGATGTTCATAGGCATCCTACATAAATCAGAAAATATCTAAAAACAGAGAAGAACAAAGACGTACAAAATTAAAGATAAATTAATTATGTCATGCATCTTATAATGAACAAACAAAGCTCGGAAGAAAGTGATTATATATTTAAGGTCCAAAGAGAGTATGAGAGCTCAACATAAACTTCCATAAGATGGATAATCCGCAAAACCCAATTTATATGGAGCTCAATATAAACCTAAACCCCCACAGGATTAATATGTAAACTTAAAGATAAAATAAACACTGAAAGTAAGCATAATGATACCATGGCTATGGTACCTGGCCACTTCCTGAGAATTCCAAGGGCTGCCTGCCCATTTCCTAAGAACTGCAAGGACCTGCATACCCTCAAAATATATGCATAAAAAATTGTACACGTATACACATACATTAATTCATTGAAAAGAATTTTAAAGTAATTATACATAAAATTTGCACGATAAAATCAATTGTGTTTGAAACGGAGGGCATTTCCATTGTTTTTTTCCTTCAATATAAACCTAAACCCCCACAGGATTAATATGTAAACTTAAAGATAAAATAAACACTGAAAGTAAGTATAATGATACCATGGCTATGGTACCTGGCCACTTCCTGGGAATTCCAAGGGCTGCCTGCCCATTTCCTAAGAATTGCAACGGCCTGCATACCCTCAAAACAGATGCATCAAAAACTGTACAGGTATACACATACATTAATTCATTGAAAATAATTTTAAAGTAATTATACATAAAATTTGCACGATAAAATCAATTGTGTTTAAAACGGAGGGCATTTCCATTGTTTTTTTCCTTCGCTCTACAACTTGATTTGAATCTGATCGAGTTTGGGAGAGAGAAAGCAAAGAGTCCGAAACCAACATATATCCTATATGAAAATGGTTTTCATTTTCTTTTAATGCACTATATTGCTTTAAACTTTTCCGGCAGCCAAAAAATTCCTGTGCCAAGATAACTTAATTGTAAGTGGATCATCCAGGAACATGGAGCATCACTGATAGCAGGTTTAGTAAAGCTTTTTTCAATGTCAACTTGCCTCCTACAGAAGGTCTGCAATTATGTTTCATGTTGGTTTGTTCATATTCAATTGCTTATTACCTTGTCATCACGTAATTCAAACTGTGGTCCAAATGACCCTCTTTCTGATTTTGTATACACATGTGGGAAATAATGGAACATGAGATTAAAGGAATTTGGAAACTTGCAGCTTGGATCAAGATATTTCATGACACAATCTTTAGTATATTTAATATTTCTTCTTATTTATGCCTAAACTCTTAAAAATCTTTTATTTGTATTATCTCAAAATTTTATAAATTTACATATTTGATTTGCGGCATACATGACTAAGAGGATCCATACTGTAGCTTCTTAATCCTTTAATATTGGATCAAAGATAAATTTTTTCTTTGTTTAATATCAAGTTAACCCTTATTCTATTAGTTCAAGAATGGCTTTGTTTGAGGAGTCTGCGTAGAATGGCGTTGGTCTTATGGCTCGTGACAGCAATAAGAAGTTGCAGATTTTCCGACATCAGAGTATCATTGTCATGCAATCAAAATTTGTATATGAAACGAAATTAAATCCTTCATATGTATTTGCCAAATAATGCTCTTCTTATGTATACAGTGTTTAATAGCAAGGCCAAAGAAAAAAGCTCTAAACAGAAAACTACCAATTTAAGCGCAACTAAGCAAGCATTCCTGATAATTTGTAATGGAAGGAGCAGTAAACACAAAAATTGAGCAGAAGATACAAACCTAGAATTCTGAATCAATTTTTTGTCCTCTTCTTGCTTCTCCAGCCTACAACCCAGAATTTTTTGATGCGAGTGATTAATAACAAATAATGAGCCTGAGAGTACGAGTAGAGCAACTACCATGGCCCCCATACTCGAAAGCATCAGTGAGCGCCGTCCGACTTTGTCTAGCAAAAATGTTGATATCAGAGCAAAAATAGTTTTGCAGATTCCAATACCTATGGTGGCGAGTAGCTTGTGGTCATCTCTCTTTATCCCAGCCTTCTCAAAAATTCGAGGACTGTACAAAACAACAGCATCAACACCTATGACCAAGTATTACAGCTAAAACCATTTAGAATCTGTCAAGCTCGAATAAGTGTGTCATATCTTTTGTAACCCCATAACTTGAGTTTGTCCAATAGATCCTTATTTAAAATCACTTTGCACTCCCATTTAAAATTTATGCATGCCTTCAAGGGAAATCCCCCTAATCATGAGCTCTGAAAATTAAGTAAAAAAACGAACCAAGATATGCATGAATATCTTTATATTAGTATAAAATCAAAGCAAAAACAGCTCAGTTTGTGCTACCCTGTTTTGGTTTTTGTAAAGGATTTTTTTTTGGGTAAATGAGGTCGAGCCTCGTAAAATCTAATAGACTAAAAGAATATACAAAGAGTTTGAACTAGCCACAAAGAAGACTTGAAACAAAACTCCAAGAATTCTAAGGACTAGCTTGAGAAAGAGAAAAACACTAACTTAAAAATAAAGCTAGTCTAAGCAAATAGACCAGCAAATTAAACAAGCAAAAGGCAGCATTCCAAAAGAGACCATGACATTCCAAATTAAACACCAGGAGAAAATTGCCAACTCCCAGCCAATAGATGAAATCCACGCAGCACTACCTATGCCTCCCATCCAAGAAGAGAAAAACATGCACACTCCAAACACCAACCACACACCAATCACCAACACAAAAAACAGTCCATGAGCTCGACAAATCCAGGAAAATGCAGACAGAAAAAATCTCTATCTGCTCCCAAGGACCATGTAAATCAAACGCAGCACAGCAAAAACATAAACCTGCCATACTCCAGCAAATTCTCTACACGCAGCTCGAGACGTGAAGCACAAAAACCCAAGACCCCTGAACTGCTATAATCCAGAAATTGAACAAAGCAACAGCAGAACCCGAAGCAAAATCTTGCAGAAAAATGAAATCCCACAAAAAACATTGCACCAAATCCTCCCAGACTCGAGACAAAAATCTGCAGCAAATTGAAACCCCAGGATCGAACCACCCCCCGAAAACAGAAAGCAACCTGCAGACCCATCTGCATAGCTTCAACAGATAACACACACAAAACCAGAGAAACAGACCCTGATTCTGCAGACCCCACAGCAGCACTAAACAATACCTACGGCTTTCAAATTGCTCAGAAACCTCCGAAAACCGCAACTTAAAACTACAGCAGCTCAGCTCGAAGCGAGAAACCACAAAGAAATCAAGAAAAACAACTCGGGCCCAAAAACAGATTCAAAGAAAATATATAGTTACCTGGGAGGCTGCCATATCAGATGCCCAAAATCCTCCTTCATAGATTTCATTACAGCTGCAGAGACAAGTCAAGCACACAACCATTGGTCGCTACTTTCATATAAACGCATATACAAAAACCAGAATCCAGAATTACTTTCATCATCATTGTACACAGTACATATACAAAAACCAGAATCCAGAATTACTTTCATTATCATTATGTCATGTAGCAGTCTTCTGGGTCTGGCCCTTCATTTACACATTCTAATTTACATTTAATATTAATGTACTCTCTCACATGCAGCGAGACCTCGTTTTCCATATCTCCATCCTGATAAAAGGGAAATACCATATTTTGTCCAAGTTCAGGGTCTTTTTTCATTCTAACAATCGATCCTTCCTGATCAAATGCAATAAGTCCACAATTTGTCAGAACATCGGGCCAAACACGGTTTATATACTTCCTTGCTTCTGAGCCCTGATCAAGATGAGCATGCATAAACCATGGGAAAGATGCTACAATCTTCTTATCACGATTAATATAGACCCCCCTATAGATGTGGATAACTTCGAACTCATCGTCGGTGCCCTTCATCCTAATATACCTTGCTTTCATCTCCCTCCAAAAACTGTTAAATGTACCAGGGACGTTCTGAAATAAGATTATGATTCTCTTGCCAATATATTGTGAAAATCGAACTCGGGACCCATTTGTGTGCATAAAGACAGTGTCCAGATCCCAGAACATCTCCAGCTTTAATTTTTTTAACATTTCAAGCTCTAAATTGACAGCACTGCGAAAGCTGAACGGGTATGCTGGAGCACCATAACTCAACAATATATGAGTGCCCAACAGTTCGATGAATTTTCCATGAGGTCCAATAATCACCATCCTTGCCGGTACTGGCACTCCGAGCTCTTGGGGTTGTTGGAAAATCCTCTGCAACTTCTTACTACAATTTGTGTCGTTAAAAGGAAGTGCCAACCAAGGCATTGTCTTAATTTCATTCAAGAAAGAATCTTCAACCATGCGACCACATGTATCATCATGATGCTCGCACCAGCCGTGTGTGTATATAAGAACAATCTCAAACTCTTTCGAGTTTTCTGACAACTCTTGATAAAGCTTCTTAAGTGTCCCTGTGGTGTGTAATTCATCATGTTCATCTAGACATGGACAAAAATATAAGCCCACTGCCTTATGATCAAGACCATCGAGGGGTACCTGCCAAATTAAGTAGCATTTGTAAAGAAAGAAACCGATGTTAGTAAAAGTATGTATAGTTGAATGTACATATGAAAAAACTAGTAATACAAAACAGCATACTTGTCAAGGCATACAGAAGAACAAAGACAATAGCGAACTGCGTGGATGCCTAGGAGGTAAGGTGCCCTCCTAGTCGTCCATTAGGGGAATTAGGCGTTTTTCTATATATATAGGCGTATATATTAGATATTTATGTGCATACATTTTAATTGATTCTAACAATAATTACATTATTAATTTAAAGATTAGTCTATTTGATTGAAACAAATAGATTTTACTAACTTTTGTTTGTTTAATTTTGAGACTCTTGTTAGAAGTATGATGGTTCAATACTTGATTGTACAACTTTATAAATTTAACCACTTAAAGACGAAAATAGGCAAAATCAAATCATATATTAAAAAAAGCACACATTTACGTATAGCTGATTGCCTAAATCTCCTAATGTACGCCTAGGTGTCGCTCACCTAGACTCTGCCTAATTCGCCTAACCTAGTAGAATCAAGACGGTTGATTTCAGCCTAGACGACGACTAAGCAACGTCTTAATAACTATGCAAAACAGACAAATATCTTTATTTTTTGTTAAGAAAACAGACAAATTTGTCTGTTTTCTTAACAACAAAACAGACAAATTTCTAATATCGTTAAAATCAAAAAATGGTGATTTAGCATGCATACCTGGTCTCCATTGTTGTTGACGAGATAATCACGTTCAGGAGTGGCCAAGAGTTTTTGAATGGAAAGAGGCTGCTGCATAAGTAAATTATCTTCCGAATTGATGGATTGTATTCTTTCGTTGGTAAAAGGATAAGCAGCAGCTCCGTACCTGAGAAACAAAGGGTCGGCATCATATTGCAAAACAAAACCTGTTGGGTCAATGATTACAGAACAAGGCATTCTGTGATAATTGTTAAACAGGTTTTCAAGGCATTTCCTGCATTCTAAATCTGAAAACGGAATGGCAGGCCATGGCATTGTGGAAAACATTTTCATAAAAATTTGATGAGGATCGGGAGAAAAATGATCATTAATTGCAACAAGGACGATCTCGAAATCACCTTTGGGCTGTAACTTATGTATATCCACCAAGTGTTTTGACACTGTGCCCAAATCGTCGTAATAAGCTGCGAGTGTCATAAAATATAAAACAACAAACTTGCCTGACAGATCCTTGGCCTTAACCCGCTGTTGGTTGGATTTGATAAGAAAATTCCTTTTTTTGGTGAATAAAAGGGCCGACAAATCGACTGTATCACCAATTTTAATAATGTTGCAACTAGTATTGTGCACCTTGTCTGTTTTTGCTTTGCCCGGATTGTTCCTCTTATTCTTGGATAGGATTGTGTCCTGGTCACAATTCATCTTTCTTTTCTAACATATCGGATGGCCTTATACACATCATCATTATTTTTACTACTGGATGATGATGATGATTTGTTATGATGTTGTTCTCTAGTCGTATAGTTGAGCATCTTTTTGTTGCGCCTCTTGTTCCTATTAAGAGAAGTTAAATGGTTCCTCTTTCTCTTATTAGATGATGATGATGATGATTGGTTCCTCTTTCTCTTATTAGATGATGATGATGATGATTTAGTGTAAAGATTAGATATCTTCTCCTCTTCTCTTCTTGTTTAGACATATTGTTCATCTTCCTCTTCTTCTTCTTCACAACGGCACAACGGATTGAGGTCCCCAAATCACTCCACATCTTCCTCTTGTTGTTGATGGGTGATGATTTTGATTTATTCTTCCCTCCTCCTCGACAACATCATCATCATCATCATGTTTACACAAAATCCACTTTCCAGCAGGAGGATCCATCGATTGATTGAGTTTAATTTTGATATCTGAATTATTCTGGGTTTTACTTGTTGTGTGTCTTGCCACAAATCTTCCTTTGCTGTGTATATATATATAGGCTTCAGGTCGTTTATCTTCTACTGCCTGTATACTTCCTATTGGGCCGCCCAACCCTTTTTCGGGCTTTGTTTCCAAATATTTATTTATTTAGTTTTCAAAATACTATTTTTTAGTTTTAAAACTAAATAAAATAATATTTTTTTAAAACTAAATAAAATAATATTTTATTGTATTCATAAATAAAAATATGGTGTTGTTGAATAATAGTAGAATAATAAATTATATTTTATTTATGATCGTACTAAGACCAGTCCCCTCTATAATAATTTTTCTTCTTCTACTATTATTCAAACACCTATATATCATATCATATCACCTATATAATATATAATATTTTTGAAAACTAAATAAATAAATATTTGGAAACAAAGCCGGAAAAAGGGTTGGGGGCCCAATAGGAAGTATACAGGCAGAGTAGAAGATAAACGACCTGAAGCCTATATATATAACACAGCAAAGGAAGATTTGTGGCAAGACACACACAACAAGTAAAACCCAATAATTCAGATATCAAAATTAAACTCAATCAATCGATGGATCCTCCTGCTGGAAAGTGGATTTTTGTGTAAACATGATGATGATGATGATGTTGTCGAGGAGGAGGGGAAGAATAATAAATCAAAACTCACCCCTCAACAACAAGAGGAAGATGTGGAGTGATTTGGGGACCTCAATCCGTTGTGCCGTTGTGAAGAGAAGAAGAAGGGAAGATGAACAATATGTCTAAACAGAAGAAGAAGAGGAGAAGA
>NW_027421006.1:0-3815 GCF_009905375.1 Apium graveolens | reverse complement strand
AAATTTATAATTTTTCTCAAATCACCTGAGCCCTAATTCAATGCTTGTCTTTGGTTTAATTATACTCAGCTTATTCTGAAGCAGGTTTCTGGAAACAATTTTTTCGTGAAAGGAATGTTATAAGGATCTCTAGTAGAAGACACAGTTTTACGTACACAACAATAAAATTATTGATCCATCTTATTCTTTGGTAGCCATCCTCAGAATTCTCTCTTTTCTGCATCTGCATTGTCTACTACGATATTAATAAATATTATGAGTGTTTGATCAATCTTAATATATCGTACCAGGAAAAAAATGTTTTCTCAGAGTGTTTTATCAGTTGTTGAGCAGTTCACTAAGATGTACACACATTTGCTAGAATTAGACATCAGAAGTCTTTGAATGATTCAAAAACTTTTTAAAAGTCTATTTTTATTCAACCTGGTAAGTAAGTACTGGGTCGTCTAAAACTTTATGGTTATAGAGAAAGGCCACAACAGGATCTTATACTCCTCAACACTCCCTCTCAATCGTACAATACTTTTCATACTGATTGACCCGATAACATATATAACCTAACCAATACCAATACAAATAATTAAATTACATAAATAGGGGTGGAAGGACACGAACCGGAGTCCCTCCCTAAACTGAGCTCTGATACCATGCTAAGTAATCAGTCCATCTAAAACCTTAAGGTTGTAGAGGAAGGCCCCAAAAATCTTATACTCTTCAACTACTAATAAAAATATTAGATACGACATCGGTGCTTAGACATCGGTATGTAATGCACCCGATGTCAAAAACTTGTTTAACATCGGTTTTAGAAAAAGCAATGTTAAAATCCTCTTTAACATCGGTTTTACATAATAACCGTTGTCTATGTTCAATTTTAAAATAATAACAAATTAATGTTTTTTCACTTTAACATCGTTTATTTATGCTAACAGTTGTCTATAACCATTTCTAAAAAAATGACTAAATAAATATTTCAGTTCCCCCATTGAGTACCCAAATTTTCCCCCGTAACAAAAAAGTTAAAAAATTATTTCCCCTTCCCCCTCTACATGCACACCCATACATCTCTATCTTTGTATCTATCTCCATCTTTATCTCTCTCCCTCTCTCCCCCAAACCCCGACTCACATCAGGGCTCTCTCTCCCTCTCTCAAACTCGTGGCTTCTCTCTTTGCTCTCTCTCTCTCAAACCACAATTGCAATTCTCTCTCAAACCTCCACTCTATCTGAAAAATCTTGATTCTCTCTCTCAAACTTCATCTCCTCCGGCTCTCCTCTCTCTCTCTCTCTCTCTCTCTCTCCCTCTCTCTCCCTCTTCCTATTTCTGTCTCTCTGTGTCTCCTTTCTTACCGCACCTTTCTTGTAACACCCAATTTAAACCTAATACGAAATCATTGAATCAAGATCTTGGTGGAAGCTTCAATTTATGTAAAATCAATTGGTGAAGGTTAGATTCTGGCCTGGGTGAAAGCGATTGACGATGGTTTGAAGAAAAGGAAGCAGTTTTCTGTTACAAATCGGGCTAGAAATTGGTGGTCTTATTTAATTTAGTAGCTTAAAATCGAGCCGAGAAAGCAAATTTTGGTTTGATTATGTTTGTAAATTTTAAATTTGTAATCAAAATTTTATATTTTTATTTTTATGAAGCTTTTGTTTATAGATCTGAAGCTTTGGAGCTTGAAACCAACCTTCAATCGGTAACATATCTCTCTCTTTTGGCTTTATTTACCTCCATTGTGTATTTTTATATATTTGTCGGTGTTATTTATATTTGTATGTTCAGTTTTGTTTATTCTATTATGTTCTGCTTTTAAGTTTAGGTGTTAAAAAAACAAAGAAGGATACAAAGACATGGATCTTCTTCAAGTTCTGTTGGTTCTTTTAGATTTACAGTGGTATTGAGAAGTGGTGTATGAAGGTACAACATTGAGAAACCATTAGAAAAGAAAGAGGCAAGCCGATTTTAATATTCATTGTTAGTTTTCTAATAGAAGACACTAATGTATGTTTGAATGTTAGGTGGATTTGACACTGCTCATTCCGTTGCTAGGTAATTCTGATACAGGACTATATTATAATATATATGTTTTACAGGAAGAAGTAAATGGACCCATAGCAGCAGTTCTTGAATAAACTGTTTGGCGTACTTGCTACCTGGTTATCTGTAAGTCTCTGTGTGGCTAGTTTGTTTGTTGTCAAGAGCACATATATAATTATTTATGAGAAGATCTAGCATTACAACATCGTCTTTTTTATTTTCAGTATGCAAATTTTGTTTTAGATTTTGATTTTCTGTAGTAGAATAATGAATAATCTATCTAAAAATATAGCACTGAAGACGTGCCTAGCCTTCAACTAAATAATGGGACTGATGGGTGTGGAGGCGTCATATTGTAAGGTGTTAAGCATGTATCAAGAAGAAAAAAAAAGAAAAATGTTGAATTAAGCAATATAACTTAAAATGGTCACCTGCTGGTCAACAATGAGTTGATGACAATCAAACAAAAATAATGTTTTAAGCATTATTATAATATTGTAAACTTGTTATCATAAAGTTTACTTGGATTCTATATACTTTAACTAATTAAACTAAATAACAGATGCTAGATTTTACACTAACAATCATATTAACATAACTAACACTAGATTTTCTGGTACTCATGAAAATGAAATATATCAATTGCTCTTCCCTCTAATAAAAGCTCTAAGCGGAAAAACTGATAGGCTTAATCTTCAGACCAATGCACTGAGCTCTATATAATTTATCGGTAAGCCAAATACAGGAAGCTTATCTGCCATCTTTTACAGAATTAGTTGCAACAGGCTCAATCTTCAAACTAGTGCACTAAAGGCTACACATAATTTATTTACTGGTTGAGAATGCCATTTGCAGGAAGCTTATCTCCGATTTTTTACAGAATTTGTTGCAACTGACAGGAAATCAAACACGTTAATGTGATTATCAGAGACTTGTTTCAGTGGCACTTCATGTAGACATCTTTTTTGCAAAAAAAATGTGAGGATTCTGTTTATGATAGGCACTACTATGAGAAGCAATCATCCTAGTAAGACAAGTGCAGAACTAAATGGAACCCGAGTACCTGACTATATCGGTACTCTTTGCAACCTCTAATGCAATTTTATTTAATCTTTTATATTTTGAATTCTGTTGTAAAACTCATACTTTCTACATAAACGTTTTTAAAATGCATAAGATTATAGATTTCGAAGGCATTGTCTAATATTACAGTTTTGACAACAAAATAATCATCCTGAACAAATTGTGTTATATATTTGGCCACAACAAGACTTTCCCGACCCTCCTACATCACAAAAAAAGTATGGAGCACTAATTTATAAACGAAGAGTTTGAGATTCACCAAATATAGGCATCAAAATTAAAATACCAATTCAGGTCCATCAAACAAGCAATTCGTGGTTCAATCATTTCTAGAGAGCCGGTTTTGTTCATCTTCAACATTGGCACTGAGCTCCAATGTTAATATGATTATTAGTGTAAAGACTGAAGAGTCAGTATAATGACATACCGCATATGTTTTATTTTTTAAAAAGGCATAATGACTGTTCGAAAGTGATGGTTAGCATATTGTTTAAGTTCACTGTAGTATTTTTGCAAGTTATCCTCCATGTTGGGTCAACTTCCATATCTGATTCACAGCGAATTGTGCTCCTTAGATCTTGAACTTTGTTATGAAGCAGGTTTGATCCTATTTTCACTTTGTTTGGTACCTTATAGTAACTTCCTTTTCCTTCAGGCAACATATTGTTCTGTGCAGATTTTGACTATTGCATTA
>NW_027421005.1:0-10489 GCF_009905375.1 Apium graveolens | reverse complement strand
CACATTTTGGCTCAATCAATCATGTAGTGACTTCTCACCTAATTAGAGTTACTTTGCACCTTATAAGAGTCCTTGCCATCATTTTAGTGGACAATTAATGTTAACATATGTAAATGCAATTGGAAATTCTTTTACCACTCTTAGTGCAACATTCAACAAGTCAATTTTGGTCCTCATTTCGGTACTAATTTACCATGTAAGTCACTTTTCACCATATTAGAGTCATTTTGAACCTATAAGAGTCACTTCCACCATATATTTGTACAATTAACATGTTAACATCATATACATCCGATTTAACATCCTTTTACCACCTTTAATTCCACTTTCATACAGGTCAATTTAGTTCCACATTTTGGTTCTAATCACCATGTAAGTCACTTTTCACCATATTAGAGTCACTTTGCACCTTATAAGAGTCACTTTCCACCATATATACAACAATTAACATGTTAACATCATATACATCCAATTTCACATCCTTTTACCACCTATTAATGCCACTTTCATACAAGTTAATTTTGTACCACATTTTGGCTCTAATCACCATGTAAGTAACTTTTCACCATATTAGAGTCACTTTTGCACCCTATAAGAATCACTTGCCACCATATTGATACAATTAACATGTTAACATCATGTACATGCAATAGACATCCTTTAACCACCACTTGGTACCCCTTTCCTACAATCAAATTTGGTCCACATTTTGGCAAATCAAACATGTAAGTGACTTCTCACCATATTAGAGTTACTTTGCATCTTATAAGAGTCACTTGCCATCATAATTGGTACAACTAATGTTAACATCAATGTACATGCAATTAGAAATCCTTTTACCACCTTAGTGCCACATTCATACAAGTCAATTTTGGTCCTCATTTCGGTTCTAATTTACCATTTAGTCACTTTCACCATATTAGAGTTATTTTGCCCCTATATGAGTCATTTCCACCATATATTTGTACAATCAACATGTTAACATCATATACACCAATTGACATCCTTTAACACCTCTGAATTCCACTTTCATACAGGTCTATTTTCTACACATTTTGGCTCTAATCAACTTGTAAATCACTTTTCACCATATTAGAGTCACTTTGCACCCTATAAGAGTCACTTGCCACCATATGATACAATTAACATGTTAACATCATGTACATGCAATTAGACATCCTTTAACCACCTCTTGTTCCTACAAGTCAATTTTGGGCCACATTTTGGCTCTAATCAATCATGTAAGTGACTTCTCACCATATTAGAGTTACTTTGCACCTTATAAGAGTCACTTGCGATCATATATTGGTACAATTAATATGTTAACATCATGTAAATGCAATTAGAAATACTTTTACCACCTCTTAGTGCCACATTCATACAAGTCAATTTTGGTCCTCATTTCGGTTCTAATTTACCATGTAAGTCACTTTTCCCATATTAGAGTCATTTTGCACCCTATAAGAGTCACTTTCCACCATATATTTGTACAATTAACATGTTAACATCATATACATCCAATTTACATCCTTTTACCACCTTAATTCCACTTTCATACAGGTCAATTTAGTTCCACATTTTGGTTCTAATCAACCATGTAAGTCACTTTTCACCATATTAGAGTCACTTTGCACCTATAAGAGTCACTTTCCACCATATATACAACAATTAACATGTTAACATCATATACATCCAATTCACATCCTTTACCACTATTAATGCCACTTTCATACAAGTAATTTTGTACCACATTTTGGCTCTAATCAACCATGTAAGTCACTTTTCACCATATTAGAGTCATTTGCACCCTATAAGAGTCACTTGCCACCATATATTGATACAATTAACATGTTAACATCATGTACATGCAATTAGACATCCTTTAACCACTTGGTACCCCTTTCTACAAGTCAATTTGGTCCACATTTTGGCACTAATCAACATGTAAGTGACTTCTCACCATATTAGAGTTACTTTGCATTATAAGAGTCACTTGCCATCATATATTGGTACAACTAATATGTTAACATCATACATGCAATTAGAAATCCTTTTACCACCTCTGCCACATTCATAAGTCAATTTTGGTCCTCATTTCGGTTCTAATTTACCATGTAAGTCACTTTTCACCATATTAGAGTCATTTGCACCTTATATGAGTCACTTTCCACCATATGTACAATTAACATGTTAACATCATATACATCCAATTGACATTTTACCACCTATGAATTCCACTTTCATACAGTCAATTTTGTACCACATTTTGGCTCTAATCAACCATGTAAGTCACTTTTCACCATATTAGAGTCACTTTGCACCCTATAAGAGTCACTTGCCACCATATATTGATACAATTAACATGTTAACATCATGTACATGCAATTAGACATCCTTTAACCACCTTGGTTTCCTACAAGTCAATTTTGGCCACATTTTGGCTCTAATCAACATGTAAGTGACTTCTCACCATATTAGAGTTACTTTGCACCTTATAAGAGTCACTTGCCATCATATATTGGTACAATTAATATGTTAACATCATGTACATGCAATTAGAAATCCTTTTACCACCTCTTAGTGCCACATTCATACAAGTCAATTTTGGTCCTCATTTGTTCTAATTTACCATGTAAGTCACTTTTCACCATATTAGAGTCATTTTGCACCCTATAGAGTCACTTTCCACCATATATTTGTACAATTAACATGTTAACATCATATACATCCGATTAACATCCTTTACCACCTTTAATTCCACTTTCATACAGGTCAATTTAGTTCCACATTTTGGTTCTAATCAACCATGTAAGTCACTTTTCACCATATTAGAGTCACTTTGCACCTTATAAGAGTCACTTTCCACCATATATACAACAATTAACATGTTAACATCATATACATCCAATTTCACATCCTTTTACCACCTATTAATGCCACTTTCATACAAGTTAATTTTGTACCACATTTTGGCTCTAATCAACCATGTAAGTCACTTTTCACCATATTAGAGTCACTTTGCACCCTATAAGATCACTTGCCACCATATATTGATACAATTAACATGTTAACATCATGTACATGCAATTAGACATCCTTTAACCACCACTTGGTACCCCTTTCCTACAAGTCAATTTGGTCCACATTTTGGCTAATCAATCATGTAAGTGACTTCTCACCATATTAGAGTTACTTTGCATCTTATAAGAGTCACTTGCCATCATATATGACAATAAATATTAACATCATGTACATGCAATTAGAAATCCTTTTACCACCTCTTAGTGCCACATTCATACAAGTCAATTTTGGTCCTCATTTCAGTTCTAATTTACCATGTAAGTCCACTTTTCACCATATTAGAGTCATTTTGCACCCTATATGAGTCACTTTCCACCATATATTGTACAATTAACATGTTAACATCATATACATCCCAATTTACATCATTTAACCACCTCTGAATTCCACTTTCATACAGGTCAATTTTTCCACATTTTGGTTCTAATCAACCATGTAAGTCACTTTTCACCATATTAGAGTCACTTTGCACCTTATAAAGTCACTTTCCACCATATATACAACAACTAACATGTTAACATCATATACATCCAATTTCCATCCTTTTACCACCTATTAATGCCACTTTCATACAGTTAATTTTGTACCACATTTTGGCTCTAATCAACCATGTAAGTCACTTTTCACCATATTAGAGTCACTTTGCACCCTATAAGAGTCACTTGCCACCATATATTGATACAAGTAACATGTTAACATCATGTAAATGCAATTAGACATCCTTTAACCACCACTTGGTACCCCTTTCCTACAAGTCAATTTGGTCCACATTTTGGCACTAATCAAACATGTAAGTGACTTCTCACCATATTAGAGTTACTTTGCATCTTATAGAGTCACTTGCCATCATATATTGGTACAATAATATGTTAACATCATGTACATGCAATTAGAAATCCTTTTACCACCTCTTAGTGCCACATTCATACAAGTCAATTTTGGTCCTCATTTCGGTTCTAATTTACCATGTTAGTCACTTTTCACCATATTAGAGTCATTTTGCACCTTATATGAGTCACTTTCCACCATATATTTGTACAATTAACATGTTAACATCATATACATCCAATTGACATCCTTTAACCACCTCTGAATTCCACTTTCATACAGGTCTATTTTTTACCACATTTTGGCTCTAATCAACCTTGTAAATCACTTTTCACCATATTAGAGTCACTTTGCACCCTATAAGAGTCACTTGCCACCATATATTGATACAATTAACATGTTAACATCATGTACATGCAATTAGACATCCTTTAACCACCTCTTGTTCCTACAAGTCAATTTGGGCCACATTTTGGCTCTAATCAATCATGTAAGTGACTTCTCACCATATTAGAGTTCTTTGCACCTATAAGAGTCACTTGCCATCATATATTGGTACAATTAATATGTTAACATCATGTAATGCAATTAGAAATCCTTTACCACCTCTTAGTGCCACTTCATACAAGTTCAAGTTTTGCCGTCCTCATTTCTGTACTAATTTACCATGTAAGTCACTTTTCCCATATTAGAGTCATTTTGGCCACCCTATACGATTCCATTTCCCACCCATATATTTCGGTACAATTACATGTTTAACATCATATACATCAGATTAACATCCTTTTACCACCTTTTAAGTTACCACTTTCATACAGGTCAAATTTAGTTCCACATTTTGGTTTCTAATTCAACCATGTAAGTCACTTTTCACCATATTAGAGTCACTTTGCACCTTATCAGGAGGCCACTTTCCACCATATATACAACAATTAACATGTTAACATCATATACATTCCAATTTCACATCCTTTTACACCACCTAATTAATGCCACTTTCATACAGTTAATTTGTACCCACTTTGGCTCTAATCAACCCTGTAAGTCACTTTTCACCATATTAGAGTCACTTTGCAACCCTATAAGAATCACTTGCCACCATATATTGATACAATTAACCTGTTAACATCATGTACATGCAATTAGACATCCTTTAACCACCACTAGGTACCCCTTTCCTACAAGTCAAATTTGGTCCACATTTTGGCACTAATCAAACATGTAAGTGACTTCTCACCATATTAGAGTTACTTTGCATCTTATAAGAGTCACTTGCCATCATATATTGGTACAACTAATATGTTAACATCATGTACATGCAATTAGAAATCCTTTTACCACCTCTTAGTGCCACATTCATACAAGTCAATTTTGGTCCTCATTTCAGTTCTAATTTACCATGTAAGTCACTTTTCACCATATTAGAGTCATTTTGCACCCTATATGAGTCACTTTCCACCATATATTTGTACAATTAACATGTTAACATCATATACATCCAATTGACATCCTTTAACCACCTCTGAATTCCACTTTCATACAGGTCAATTTTGTTCCACATTTTGGTTCTAATCAACCATGTAAGTCACTTTTCACCATATTAGAGTCACTTTGCACCTTATAAGAGTCACTTTCCACCATATATACAACAACTAACATGTTAACATCATATACATCCAATTTCACATCCTTTTACCACCTATTAATGCCACTTTCATACAGTTAATTTTGTACCACATTTTGGCTCTAATCAACCATGTAAGTCACTTTTCACCATATTAGAGTCACTTTGCACCCTATAAGAGTCACTTGCCACCATATTGATACAAGTAACATGTTAACATCATGTAAATGCAATTAGACATCCTTTAACCACCACTTGGTACCCCTTTCCTACAAGTCAAATTTGGTCCACATTTTGGCACTAATCAAACATGTAAGTGACTTCTCACCATATTAGAGTTACTTTGCATCTTATAAGAGTCACTTGCCATCATATATTGGTACAACTAATATGTTAACATCATGTACATGCAATTAGAAATCCTTTTACCACCTCTTAGTGCCACATTCATACAAGTCAATTTTGGTCCTCATTTCGGTTCTAATTTACCATGTTCACTTTTCACCATATTAGAGTCATTTTGCCCCTTTATGAGTCACTTTCCACCATATATTTGTACAATTAACATGTTAACATCATATACATCCCAATTGACATCCTTTAACCACCTCTGAATTCCACTTTCATACAGTCTATTTTGTACCACATTTTGGCTCTAATCAACCTTGTAAATCACTTTTCACCATATTAGAGTCACTTTGCACCCTATAAGAGTCACTTGCCACCATATATTGATACAATTAACATGTTAACATCATGTACATGCAATTAGACATCCTTTAACCACCTCTTGTTCTACAAGTCAATTTTGGGCCCATTTTGGCTCTAATCAATCATGTAAGTGACTTCTCACCATATTAGAGTTACTTTGCACCTTATAAGAGTCACTTGCCATCATATATTGGTACAATTAATATGTTAACATCATGTATGCAATTAGAAATCCTTTTACCACCTCTTAGTGCCACATTCATACAAGTCAATTTTGGTCCTCATTTCGGTTCTAATTTACCATGTAAGTCACTTTTCACCATATTAGAGTCATTTTGCACCCTATAAGAGTCACTTTCCCATATATTTGTACAATTAACATGTTAACATCATACATCCGATTTAACATCCTTTTACCACCTTTAATTCCACTTTCATACAGGTCAATTTAGTTCCACATTTTGGTTCTAATCAACCATGTAAGTCACTTTTCACCATATTAGAGTCACTTTGCACCTTATAAGAGTCACTTTCCACCATATATACAACAATTAACATGTTAACATCATATACATCCAATTTCACATCCTTTTACCACCTATTAATGCCACTTTCATACAAGTTAATTTTGTACCACATTTTGGCTCTAATCAACCATGTAAGTCACTTTTCACCATATTAGAGTCACTTTGCACCCTATAAGTCACTTGCCACCATATATTGATACAATTAACATGTTAACATCATGTACATGCAATTAGACATCCTTTAACCACCACTTGGTACCCCTCCTTTCCTACAAGTCAATTTGGTCCACATTTTTTGGCACTAATCAAATGTAAGTGACTTCTCACCATATTAGAGTTACTTTGCATCTTATAAGAGTCACTTGCCATCATATATTGGTACAACTAAATGTTAACATCATGTACATGCAATTAGAAATCCTTTTACCACCTCTTAGTGCCACATTCATACAAGTCAATTTTGGTCCTCATTTCGGTTCTAATTTACCATGTAGTCACTTTTCACCATATTAGAGTCATTTTGCACCTTATGAGTCACTTTCCACCATATATTTGTACAATTAACATGTTAACATCATATACATCCCAATTGACATCCTTTAACCACCTCTGAATTCCACTTTCATACAGGTCTATTTTGTACCACATTTTGGCTCTAATCAACCTTGTAATCACTTTTCACCATATTAGAGTCACTTTGCACCCTATAAGAGTCACTTGCCACCATATATGATACAATTAACATGTTAACATCATTACATGCAATTAGACATCCTTTAACCACCTCTTGTTCCTACAAGTCAATTTTGGGCCACATTTTGGCTCTAATCAATCATGTAAGTGACTTCTCACCATATTAGAGTTACTTTGCACCTTATAAGAGTCACTTGCCATCATATATTGGTACAATTAATGTTAACATCATGTAAATGCAATTAGAAATCCTTTTACCACCTCTTAGTGCCACATCATACAAGTCAATTTTGGTCCTCATTTCGGTACCAATTACCATGTAAGTCACTTTTCACCATATTAGAGTCATTTTGCACCCTATAAGAGTCACTTTCCACCATATATTTGTACAATTAACATGTTCATCATATACATCCGATTTAACATCCTTTTACCACCTTTAATTCCACTTTCATAGAGGTCAATTTAGTTCCACATTTGGTTCTAATCAACCATGTAAGTCACTTTTCCCATATTAGAGTCACTTTGCACCTTATAAGAGTCACTTTCCACCATATATACAACAATTAACATGTTAACATCATATACATCCAATTTCACATCCTTTTACCACCTATTAATGCCACTTTCATACAAGTTAATTTTGTACCACATTTTGGCTCTAATCAACCATGTAAGTCACTTTTCACATATTAGAGTCACTTTGCACCCTATAAGATCACTTGCCACCATATATTGATACAATTAACATGTTAACATCATGTACATGCAATTAGACATCCTTTAACCACCACTTGGTACCCCTTTCCTACAAGTTCAAATTTGGTCCACATTTTGGCACTAATCAAACATGTAAGTGACTTCTCACCATATTAGAGTTACTTTGCATCTTATAAGAGTCACTTGCCATCATATATTGGTACAAATATGTTAACATCATGTACATGCAATTAAAATCCTTTTACCACCTCTTAGTGCCACATTCATACAAGTCAATTTTGGTCCTCATTTCGGTTCTAATTTACCATGTAGTCACTTTTCACCATATTAGAGTCATTTTGCCCCTTATATGAGTCACTTTCCACCATATATTTGTACAATTAACATGTTAACATCATATACATCCCAATTGACATCCTTTAACCACCTCTGAATTCCACTTTCATACAGGTCTATTTTCTACCACATTTTGGCTCTAATCAACCTTGTAAATCACTTTTCACCATATTAGAGTCACTTTGCACCCTATAAGAGTCACTTGCCACCATATATTGATACAATTAACATGTTAACATCATGTACATGCAATTAGACATCCTTTAACCACCTCTTGTTCCTACAAGTCAATTTTGGGCCACATTTTGGCTCTAATCATCATGTAAGTGACTTCTCACCATATTAGAGTTACTTTGCACCTTATAAGAGTCACTTGCATCATATATTGGTACAATTAATATGTTAACATCATGTAAATGCAATTAGAAATACTTTTACCACCTCTTAGTGCCACATTCATACAAGTCAATTTTGGTCCTCATTTCGGTTCTAATTTACCATGTAAGTCACTTTCACCATTTAGTCATTTTGCACTCTATAAGAGTCACTTTCCACCATATATTTGTACAATTAACATGTTAACATCATATACATCCGATTTAACATCCTTTTACCACCTTTTAATTCCACTTTCATACAGGTCAATTTAGTTCCACATTTTGGTTCTAATCAACCATGTAAGTCACTTTTCACCATATAGAGTCACTTTGCACCTTATAAGAGTCACTTTCCACCATATATACAACAACTAACATGTTAACATCATATACATCCAATTTCACATCCTTTACCACCTATTAATGCCACTTTCATACAGTTAATTTTGTACCACATTTTGGCTCTAATCAACCATGTAAGTCACTTTTCACCATATTAGAGTCACTTTGCACCCTATAAGAGTCACTTGCCACCATATATTGATACAAGTAACATGTTAACATCATGTAAATGCAATTAGACATCCTTTAACCACCACTTGGTACCCCTTTCCTACAAGTCAAATTTGGTCCACATTTTGGCACTAATCAACATGTAAGTGACTTCTCACCATATTAGAGTTACTTTGCATCTTATAAGAGTCACTTGCCATCATATATTGGTACAACTAATATGTTAACATCATGTACATGCAATTAGAAATCCTTTTACCACCTCTTAGTGCCACATTCATACAAGTCAATTTTGGTCCTCATTTCGGTTCTAATTTACCATGTAGTCACTTTTCACCATATTAGAGTCATTTTGCACCTATATGAGTCACTTTCCACCAATATTTGTACAATTAACATGTTAACATCATATACATCCCAATTGACATCCTTTAACCACCTCTGAATTCCACTTTCATACAGGTCTATTTTCTACCACATTTTGGCTCTAATCAACCTTGTAAATCACTTTTCACCATATTAGAGTCACTTTGCACCCTATAAGAGTCACTTGCCACCATATATTGATACAATTAACATGTTAACATCATGTACATGCAATTAGACATCCTTTAACACCTCTTGTTCCTACAAGTCAATTTTGGGACCACATTTTGGCTCTAATCAATCATGTAAGTGACTTCTCACCATATTAGAGTTACTTTGCACCCTATAAGAGTCACTTGCCATCATATATTGGTACATTATATGTTAACATCATGTAATGCAATTAGAAATCCTTTACCACCTCTTAGTGCCACATTCATACAAGTCAATTTTGGTCCTCATTTTCGTTCTAATTTACCATGTAAGTCACTTTTCACCATATTAGAGTCATTTTGCACTCTATAAGAGTCACTTTCCACATATATTTGTACAATTAACATGTTAACATCATATACATCCGATTTAACATCCTTTTACCACCTTTAATTCCACTTTCATACAGGTCAATTTAGTTCCACATTTGGTTCTAATCAACCATGTAAGTCACTTTTCACCATATTAGAGTCACTTTGCACCTTATAAGAGTCACTTTC
>NW_027421004.1:0-5660 GCF_009905375.1 Apium graveolens | reverse complement strand
CCAATATATGGTTGAAAGTGAGTCTTATAAGGTGCAAAATTACTCTAATATGGTTTAAAGTGACTTACATGGTTGATTTGAGCCAAAATGGGACCAAAATTGACTCGTACGAAAGTGGTACCAAGAGGTGGTTCAAGGATGTCAAATTAAATGTCTATTGATGTTAACATGTAATTGTACCAATATATGGTTGAAAGTGAGTCTTATAAGGTGCAAAATTACTCTAATATGGTTTAAAGGGACTTACATGGTAGATTAGAGCCAAAATGTGGACCAAAATTGACTTGTATGAAAGTGGTACCAAGAGATGGTTAAAGGATGTAAAATTGGATGTTTATGACGTTAACATGTTAATTCTACCAATATATGGTGGCAAGTTAGTCTTATAAGGTGCAAAATTACTCTAATATGGTTTAAAGTGACTTACATGGTATATTAGAGCCAAAATGTGGACCAAAATTGACTCGTATGAATGTGGTACCAAGAGATGGTTAAAGGATGTCAAATTGGATGTTTATGATGTTAACATGTTAATTCTACCAATATATGGTTGAAAGTGAGTCTTATAAGGTGCAAAATTACTATAATATGGTTTAAAGTGACTATGGTTGATTTGAGCCAAAATGTGGACCAAAATTGACTCGTATGAAAGTGGTACCAAGAGGTGGTTAAAGGATGTCAAATTAGATGTTTATGATGTTAACATGTTAATTGTAACAATATATGGTTGAAAGTGAGTCGTATAAGGTGCAAAATTACTCTAATATGGTTTAAAGGGACTTACATGGTAGATTAGAGCCAAAATGTGGACCAAAATTGACTTGTATAAAAGTGGTACCAAGAGATGGTTAAAGGATGTCAAATTGGATGTTTATGATGTTAACATGTTAATTCTACCAATATATGGTGGCAAGTTAGTCTTAAAAGGTGCAAAATTACTCTAATATGGTTTAAAGTGACTTACATGGTAGATTATAGCCAAAATGTGGACCAAAATTGACTCGTATGAAAGTGGTACCAAGAGATGGTTAAAGGATGTCAAATTGGATGTTTATGATGTTAACATGTTAATTCTACCAATATATAGTTGAAAGTGAGTCTTATAAGGTGCAAAATTACTCTAATATGGTTTAAAGTGACTTACATGGTTGATTAGAGCCAAAATGTGGACCAAAATTGACTCGTATGAAAGTGGTACAAAGAGATGGTTAAAGGATGTAAAATTGGATGTTTATGATGTTAACATGTTAATTCTACCAAAATATGGTGACAAGTTAGTCTTATAAGGTGCAAAATTACTCTAATATGGTTTAAAGTGACTTGCATGGTAGATTATAACCAAAATATGGACAAATATTGACTCGTATGAAAGTGGTACCAAGAGATGGTTAAAGGATGTCAAATTGGATGTTTATGATGTTAACATGTTAATTCTACCAATATATGGTTGAAAGTGAGTCTTATAAGGTGCAAAATTACTCTAATATGGTTTAAAGTGACTTACATGGTTGATTTGAGCTAAAATGTGGACCAAAATTGACTCGTATGAAAGTGGTACCAAGAGGTGGTTAAAGGATGTCAAATTAGATGTTTATGATGTTAACATGTTAATTGTACCAATATATGGTTGAAAGTGAGTCTTATAAGGTGCAAAATTACTCTAATATGGTTTAAAGGGACTTACATGGTAGATTAGAGTCAAAATGTGGACCAAAATTGACTCGTATGAAAGTGGTACCAAGAGTTGGTTAAAGGATGTCAAATTAGATGTTTATGATGTTAACATGTTAATTGTACCAATATATGGTTGAAAGTGAGTCTTATAAGGTGCAAAATTACTCTAATATGGTTTAAAGGGACTTACATGGTAGATTATAGCCAAAATGTGGACCAACATTGACTTGTATGAAAGTGGTACCAAGAGATGGTTAAAGGATGTAAAATTGGATGTTTATGACGTTAACATGTTAACTTTACCAATATATGGTGGCAAGTTAGTCTTATAAGGTGCAAAATTACTCTAATATGGTTTAAAGTGACTTACATGATAGATTAGAGCCAAAATGTGGACCAAAATTGACTCGTATGAAAGTGGTACCAAGAGATGGTTAAAGGATGTCAAATTGGATGTTTATGATGTTAACATGTTAATTCTACCAATATATGGTGGCAAGTTAGTCTTATAAGGTGCAAAATTACTCTAATATGGTTTAAAGTAACTTACATGGTAGATTATAGCCAAAATGTGGACCAAAATTGACTCGTATGGTACCAAGAGATGGTTAAAGGAATTCAAATTGGATGTTTATGATGTTAACATGTTAATTCTACCAATATATGGTTGAAAGTGAGTCTTATTGATGAGGATCAAGGAATGAATATGTTAATTTGGATTTGGTTATGCGTACTTGTGGTGATGTTCAATTGGAGAGGATGCAAACATGGGTTATGCAGCTTACTTGGACAACAAGGAATAAAGGAGCGATGCATGAAGTTGGACAAGTAGCTGATTATTATATAATTATTAATTCGAATTTTGCTTGCAAGTTTTACCTTTCACTTGAAAGGGTTTTTCTTGTTTTAAGCACTTAGGATTTTATTTTCCTATTTGGATTCTGTTTTTATATGTTTCCTATTTGGATTTGGATTTTAAATTTGTTCCCTGAAAGGATCAGATATTGGCTAATTCAAGCTGATATTGAATTTCTCTTGGAATTCTGTTGGGTTTAGGTTATTGGTTAAGCCTATAAATACCCTTCTAATGTAATCTTTTAAGGGAGACAATGGATGATATAAAACTTTTGTTTTGAGATAAACTATGAGTAGTTTTTCTTCCCTCTAAACTTCAATTACTGGATTGTTTTGAAGGTTAGATTCGAATTACTTAGTTTCTGGATTGATCTAAGCAATTTGAGATTCAAAGTTCACGTTTCTGGATTGATCGTGTTCTTTTGCCTCTTCTTCTCTTATCCCTTTTCTTCTTCTTCTTTCTTTATTTGTGGAGAGATCCACATCAATTTGGTATCAGAGCCAAGGTTTTTTCTCCAATTTCTTAATTGTTGGGAGATCTGGGTTTCAAAATTTTTTTTACTATTCACGAGTACTGTTCACGGTACTGTTCATCGGCACTGTTCCCGGTTACTGTTCATCGGCACTGTTTACGGGCACTGTTCATCGGCACTGTTCATGGGTACTATTCATTAAAAAAATCAGATTTTTTTATGGCTACGGATGAATTGCTCAGAAAATTACTTGGAAAATTGGATGAGATTGATAAACGTACTCAAAAGCTTGTTAATTCAACGGAATCGAGGTTTGATGCATGGGATAAAATTTTAATTAAGGTGAAAGATAGTGATGAAGTCTATGATCCTGGTATAAATCTTGGTTATTTTACAGGTTTGGGTAGCGTAGATGATTTTGTTGAATGGGTTACACAAGTCGACAAGATTTCTGCTTATACAGGTTGGACTGAGATGAGAATATTCAAGATTGCAGCGCTTAAACTTACAAAGAAAGCAGGCTTGTGGTTTGATAATCTAAACACAAAAAGAGTTAGATCTGTAAAAGAAAAGATTATGACTTGGACATCTCTGAAAAAGAAACTTCGTGCAAAATATATTCCTTTGCATTATAAATTCGAATGTATAATGAAGATGACATCCCTCTCTCAAGGTACTATGAGTGTTTCCGAGTATACTTCTGAATTTTATAGATTGCGCCTTATTTGTGACTTGGAGGAGACGGAAACAATTAAAATTGGAAGATTTATTCGTGGATTGAATTTGCCTATTTATCGAAAGGTTAAATCAAGTCCATATATCTCGTTTAATGATGTATGCAATCTTGCATTGGAATTTGAATCTTTTCAAAAAGAGGAGAAATTGAAGTCTTCCCTTCACAAGTTCACTCTTTCAGAAGAAACTAAAGAAGAAGACTGTGTCGGTGTGGAGAATGTTGCGGATCTTGTTGTTGATTACCAGGTATTACGTGTGGCGACTACATCAAGTTTTGATGAAAAGGATGAACCAGTTACAAAAGCAGCTATAATAGAGAAGTATGAAGAAAGAAAGTCACATGATGATAAATTCTTGGTTGTTGAAAAAAATCAAATAGATACATCTCTTAAACTTGTGTGTCATGATATGGTTGAAGAGAAAAAGGTACTTGAGGATACGTTCCAAACTAAAGAGGTTTGTGTACAGGAAAACAACATCATCCAAGTGGAACACATTGATTTTTTGGGGGTAGAGTACTTGTTGAATGCACCTATCTCATCAAACTATCTTATTCTTTCGAGTTTACTTCTAAATATATTGCTGATGGAATTGAAATTTAAGGCTTTCAAGTTCTACGAGAAATCACCTCGTTGTGTGCTTATTCTTAAATACTTTAGAACTCGAGGACGAGTTTTTTTCAAAGGAGAGGAGAATGATGAGGATCAAGGAATGAATATGTTAATTTGGATTTGGTTATGCGTACTTGTGGTGATGTTCAATTGGAGAGGATGCAAACATGGGTTATGCAGCTTACTTGGACAACAAGGAATAAAGGAGCGATGCATGAAGTTGGACAAGTAGCTGATTATTATATAATTATTAATTCGAATTTTGCTTGCAAGTTTTACCTTTCACTTGAAAGGGTTTTTCTTGTTTTAAGCACTTAGGATTTTATTTTCCTATTTGGATTCTGTTTTTATATGTTTCCTATTTGGATTTGGATTTTAAATTTGTTTCCTGAAAGGATTCAGATATTGGCTAATTCAAGCTGATATTGAATTTCTCTTGGAATTCTGTTGGGTTTAGGTTATTGGTTAAGCCTATAAATACCCTTCTAATGTAATCTTTTAAGGGAGACAATGGATGATATAAAACTTTTGTTTTGAGATAAACTATGAGTAGTTTTTCTTCCCTCTAAACTTCAATTACTGGATTGTTTTGAAGGTTAGATTCGAATTACTTAGTTTCTGGATTGATCTAAGCAATTTGAGATTCAAAGTTCACGTTTCTGGATTGATCGTGTTCTTTTGCCTCTTCTTCTCTTATCCCTTTTCTTCTTCTTCTTTCTTTATTTGTGGAGAGATCCACATCAATTTGGTATCAGAGCCAAGGTTTTTTCTCCAATTTCTTAATTGTTGGGAGATCTGGGTTTCAAAATTTTTTTTACTATTCACGAGTACTGTTCACGGTACTGTTCATCGGCACTGTTCCCGGTTACTGTTCATCGGCACTGTTTACGGGCACTGTTCATCGGCACTGTTCATGGGTACTATTCATTAAAAAAAATCAGATTTTTTTATGGCTACGGATGAATTGCTCAGAAAATTACTTGGAAAATTGGATGAGATTGATAAACGTACTCAAAAGCTTGTTAATTCAACGGAATCGAGGTTTGATGCATGGGATAAAATTTTAATTAAGGTGAAAGATAGTGATGAAGTCTATGATCCTGGTATAAATCTTGGTTATTTTACAGGTTTGGGTAGCGTAGATGATTTTGTTGAATGGGTTACACAAGTCGACAAGATTTCTGCTTATACAGGTTGGACTGAGATGAGAATATTCAAGATTGCAGCGCTTAAACTTACAAAGAAAGCAGGCTTGTGGTTTGATAATCTAAACACAAAAAGAGTTAGATCTGTAAAAGAAAGATTATGACTT
>NW_027421003.1:0-9262 GCF_009905375.1 Apium graveolens | reverse complement strand
GTGTTCTGAATTTATTTTAAGTGCAACTCGGTTCGCTAATTATGAATTGCGGGTATGTAAAGAAGACTCAAAAGTGATTTAAAAATTACGAAATTTATTCTATTAGTTTTTAAGCATTCCGAGAATTTTAATATTATTTTAATAAATTTTCAATTTTATTTTATCCGCCATATGGTTCGTTAAAAAATCCAAAATAGGGTTAGAACGGGACAGAAAAGGAAAACCAGATACTGTCACGTCTTATACATTCGTTTGACACGTGTTGTCCTAATATTGCTGGGGATTTTATTAAAAAAAAATAAAAACACACAACTCAAGCCTGTGTCTCTCTTCTTGCTCGATTCTTCTCTACTACTCTCGATGCTTCTCTCTACGTCTCCTTAGTTTCTTTCTTCTCTTCTCTGTCTCGAATTCCCGTTTTATTTTCATGCGTTCCGCCGCTGGCGTTGATTCATCACTTCTCTGTTCCGACCGCTTGTTGCTTCCCGATTCCGGTAATTGCTGCCGTGGTCTCGACTGTCCCTGCATATATATACATACGCGTGTACGTATGTATGTGTATTGCAGCCGAGAGCTGGTTTGTTCTTGGTGTTTGTTCTTTCCGGTCTGGTTCTTTTTTCCGATTTGCCATTTTTCCGGTTGTAAAGCCGGTTGGCTAGTTAATCCGTGTGTAATAATTTGGAATTTCTGGATATTTGCAGGAATTAATTTGATTGATTTTCGTGAAATAAATATTTCATGCGGTATATTATCAGTTAATCGGCGAAGTTATTTGGAAACCCGATAGTATTGGGCACCAATAGATTTTACCGATATCGGCGATGAACTCGGCGAGCCGACGGTGGACTATGATGAATATTCTGAGTCCTACAAATTAAAAATATAAGAAGAATAATAATTAATAACTGAATAGAATTGGGTTTGGGAATTTGTGGATTGCGATTGTTGTTGGGTTTGAATCGGTGACTGGGACTTGTAAATTGGATTGTTTGTTGTGATTTGACGTCGATTGATGTTTCGACGTCGATTGATGTTTCGACGTCGATTGATGTTTCGACGGGTAGCCCGATAAATAAAGGAGACGCTGCCCGATTTCTGGGAAACTGAATTACAAATACGGGAACGTATCCGATGAATATCGGGACGTCGAGAGACTATATATAGTGTGTGTTTATACGAAACTTGGTTGTACGATGTGATGAAATATTTTGCCAAATCGATAACCCTGATTTCGTAAAATAAAGAGTATATGTATTTTCCGAAAATGAACACCGAACCGATTTTCGAGATTGTGAACCCTACTTGTTGTTGTGTTATTATAATATACATAATTACAAGTCGGGTTTGAATATCGTTGGGTAAATTGGTATCGAGGATATGTAAAGCATACCTAGATGTCTAACGTAGGGTATTTCGACCCTGTAGGTTATAATCGGGAACCTGAAAGTGGACGATGGACTAAAGATAACTAATGGTCAGTCGACGAGCTCAGTAGAGTTCAACAGAAAAACCTGAGTGTCGAAGTCGAATCCAATGGGATCTAGTGGTTGGACGTTAAAGCCTGAGCGGAGAGTCGGCTAAGAGAGATTAGTAAAAGTTGTAAAGCCCTGTAAGGCAAGTACTTCTGAACTTTTCTTCAAGTATATTGCAAATATTTTCGAACTGTTTCATAACATGTTGCTGTTATTCAAAATAACTCCTGTTTTATATTTCAAGGCTTTAAACTATTTAACCTTGAACCCTGATTTTCTTGATCTTGTGTCATAAGCCTTATTCTTTGTAAACCGTCCTTTATTGATCCTCAGACACCAAACCATACAAATATGATACTACTCCCCAAATATATAACTACCAAACACCAAACACTGGAAGAGAATTGTTTGAAAACACAGAAACTTTATACTCTAATCATCATTATAACATCAAAGAAAATACCCTGAAAAATCATTACTGGTCTAATACTGACCCTTGTACAAACTGAAAACCGTTTCTTATACATACCCTGGTATACCCTTGTGATATCCATGAATTTCTTCACATTTTTATTTCAAGTGTTTGATCATCATTGATTATGATTTTTTTTAGAAATATTGTTTGTCATATGAATTGTTTTAGAATTGGATAGTTTTCTAAATAAGGACCAGATTCGGTCGAGTTATAGGCCAATGTGTGCCTTGGATCCAGTAATTGGAGCAGTGTTGTGTGCTTCGCTCTGGGTTAGTGCGTGATGATCAGCAGCCTAACCCTTGGTTTTAAAACTTAAAAATGAATATCCAATTCTAATTGTTTAATAATAAACTTGATTCTTCTGAATCATTCTATTTGAACATTGCTTAACCTCAGTTATCACTATTATGACTTGCTGAGCTAGTTAGCTACCCTTGCGTTCTTTTTATATATTTTATAGTTGAAAAGGATATGGATGATAGTGAAGTTCCTCAGTCTAAAGTGCGGGCTAAGGTTCCATTTTGAGTTGGGTCGAGCTAGCAGGAGATCCGGTAGAGAGATAGTAAGATTGTAAGAATAATTTTATTATCATTGTAAGTTAAATTAGTTGGGATTTGGTACGTTGTAATAAAAGTTAAGGTTGTGGCTTGTTTTCATACTTTAACCTGTTGTGATCCGTGGTTATGTGAAGCAGGTCATTGTAAATAATATATCTTATACAGGTTTATATATAGGCGTATGTGTTGTGGACCCCAAACTTCTGACCCGGGTTTGGAGGGGCCACAGAAGTGGTAGTAGGCCTGGCCTGAGAAAAATTATGTCTTATGAATCTTTATTCCTATTTGGCTGAATCGCCTCTGAAACCTCTGACTGGATCCTCCTGGGTTCGGCTCATCAGTGGTACCTTCAGACTTTCTCTTTCTTATCACCTTTTCTTTGATAACCAGCTTCTGATCATTTTCAATTACTAGAGCGGCTTGAACTAAAGAGGGTATGTCTTGAGCTGCAAGGCTACAACTCCACTGTAAATTTCGGGCTTCAATCCTTGCCGGAACCTTTTCGCCTTCTGAGCTTCAGTACTCACATACACAGGCACCAACCGGGCCAATTCTGTGAACTTGGCCTCGTACTCGGCCACACTCCTTTCGCCCTGCTTCAATTCCATAAACTCAACTTCCAACTGATTTTTTAAACAATCCGGAAATACTTTTCCAAAAACAACTCTGTAAACCTGATCCATGGAACATATCCTTCTCCTTCCAAGGCAGGAGTGGACTCCCACCAATAATTGATATTCACCCTTCAGAAAATAACTTTCATAGTCGATATGAGATTATCACTTACTTGAGTGAGGGTAAAGGCTTTCTCCATTTCCTTTAGCCAAATCTGGAAGCAACAGGGTCCACTTCGCCCTTAAACTCTGAGGGCTTCATCGACTGAAAAGATTTAAAACTAACAGTTTGGTTCACCTTCCTTATTGAGGATGTTGCTGAAACTGCAGCTGTTGCTGTTGGATTGTTGTTGCTGCTGCTGTTGTATAAACTGCTATTATTGTTGCTTTGTTGTAGAAATATTGTTGCTGCTGAAACTGTTCTTGCTGCTGAGCCATTTGGTTAGACTGTTGGCGCAGCAAATCTAGCAACTCATTCATGACTGGGCCCCCATCTGAGTCTTATTAGAGGAATTGGACGGGATATTCTTCTTGGGCGGCATTCTCCTAAAACATAACAAATGGTTTTAGTTTAAAAATTCCCCCCGAGTAACAACATTTTCATGTGTCAAGAGAATGTTGTCGCAATAAATATTCCCATCCACTTTTAGTTGGGATCCAACTGTAATGAGTGGCTAAATTAACAAGATCAGCAACAAATACAACAATAAAAGTAACAAAAAACAGTGCATCATTAACGGCATAAACCAATGCTCCTAACAGCGTTGACTATTATAGCAACTTACTAATCAAACTCACATGGTCGGATTCATTCTCGCAAGAAATAACTAAAAATCTCTATCGGCGTTGCCGATAGCACCTATACCAGGGAGACACACTACAGAACAGGGCAATTCCATGACCCCCAATATATGTCAGGGTTACACCTTCGAACCCCCGACTAGACTCTTAAATTTCTCCTCTAATGTGAGTTGTTGATTCAAACTCTATACGCCAATTCTACACATTTCCAACTCTATTCCTAACCTAAATCAGGGACTTAAACCTGTAGCTCTGATACCAACCTGTGACGACCTCAACCCCGGGATCAGGAGTTGACGTTACTAACAATATCAAACTACAAATATAATACAATCAACTCACTTTTATTTCAATATAAACAACCCCTTCACAAGATCTTTTCCAGGTTTAAGTATAATTTAGGTTACATACTTTTATAAACCAACTTATTTAAAATAACCTGATATTTCTAACTTTCTACAGCAACTCACAGACCACACTGGTCAAACACAACACACTCAGAGGAGCTCAACACAGGAGGAACTGGAAACTGGCCATTCCTAAGATAACAGAATCTCCTAGACATCTGCAACATGAGAATATACAAAATATTTTGCAAGAGTGAGCGATCAATCGCTCAGCAGTACGACTATATGAATATAATAAAAAAACAATGTATGATAAACAGTTATAGGAACAGAAATCATAACTCATTTATAAAAAAACAAGTAAAACAGGTGAAAACTGGATATCAATTACTAGCATGCTCTATAAAACATCCCAGTATGTGTTGTGTAAATATCAGAGTTCAATTTTAGCATGCTACTTTCATTTCCAAATCTTCCGTTCCATTACAGGAACCATAAAACCATTTATCCCATTACGGGGACCCAAAACCATTTGTTCCGTTACGGGAACCATAAAATCTCGCTCAGATATAAAGTATTGGATGATCCCTGGGTGATAGCTGATCAGGCTATCTCCATAGGATAGCTCTATCTTGGCCATCCTATGAGACTTGTTCTGGAACTCAGAGACTAGCTAGGTCCCTGTCACGCTGGGATGGTGGTTAAAATAAGGTGCGCAACCACTTCGCCTCTTACACTATCTTCCTGGCCGTTACGGGCCCTTGCGCACGCTCATCCAATTATCTGATTAACTTTATCCAGTTTTTCCAAACCACTTACCTATCTCTTTCAAAACAATTCTTTCACAGCACACTTTCCAAAAATTTTCATTTTATTTAAAACATAGAGATAGGTATTTTCAGAAGTTACTTTTCCCCCAAAACATCAATTAACAAATCAATTTGTAACACAGGATACATAACTTAAAATGTTCTGTTCTAGTACGTAAATTAAATCAACAATTATTCATATATTACTGAACCATAAAGATATGGTCAGGGGTACTTGGCTCAATAAGCTTTAACAACTATTACTGGCTGGCTTTGTACCGACCAGGATGTTAGGGATTTCAATTGGAACCTACAGGAACCGAAATACCCTAAATTAGACGTCCGAATATGCTTGACATATCCTCGCTAACAATCTACCATACACTACAAGACCGACTCGTATCATACTCGATATTAAATACACGTATCAATTAGGGTTCATGTCCTCGAAAGTCGATTCGGTGTTCGTTTCCAGAAAATATGTATATTTGTTTTTACGAAATTAGGGTATTGGTTTTGGCAAAATATGTCATCACAACAATAATCAGATTTCGTATAAAGTATTTATAGATATATATATATATATATATATATTTGCTTGGTGTCCAGATAATTATTGGATACTCTCCCGTATTTCCGTAATTTAATTTCCCGGAAATCGGGCAGCACCTCCTTTATTTATCGGACTAACCCGTCGAACAACTCGACGTCAAATCAACAACACAATCACCAAAAATCCAATTTTACAATCCCCATCCACCGATTCAACCAACAATATCAATCCATAAATTCTTAAACACCAATTAAATACAGTTATTAATTATTATTTGTGTTTATATTTTTGATTCATTTTATATTTTAAATCGTATGACTCAGATTAAATCATCTCCGCCAACCGTCGGCTCGCCGAGGCTCATCGTCGACGACGAGAAAAATTCGCGGTTTTTCGATTATATCAAAATCCTTCGCGAATTTCATCGATAATTATTAATTAAATATCGCATCATCGAATAATTATTTCACAAACCGAATCAATATTCAGCAAACCATCGAAATAATATATAATTTAGGTAGGAAATTAAAGAAATAATCTCAACAGAATACGATCCCAACAACAGAGAACCTGGGGAAAAGGCAACAACGAACATACATGCAACACAATAAACCCCTTCAACCCCTCCGGTCACCTTGCCGGAAAAATTAAACGGTGGCGACAGAGGAGCGTAAGGCGGCAGACACAAAAACACACACAATCGCACACACGGACAAAATACACGCACACACACGAAGCATATATATATACGCATGGATAACGGCATATGCGCCACCACCTCGCCGGAGCGGTGACGGAAATTGAAGGAATAGAGCACAGGGAAATTACCAGAAACAGCCACCACCCAACAGGAAAACAAGGTGGAAAGAAAGGGGAAAGGGAAGAGAAGAAGAAGAGAGATTTGAGCGGAATAGCGAGAGTAATCGAGAGAGGAGAGAGAGAGAGAGAGAGAGAGAGAGAGAGAGAGAGAGAGAGAGAGAGGCGAGATGAGAGAGAGAGAGGAGAGAGATTGCACATGAAGAGGATAAGAGGAAATGGGAACAAAAACAATACTTATCTTTACTCCGAAAATTCTAAATTCGTAACAGAATACATCACTTTAACGAATACTTTACGGGTAGAAATAACCCGGAAATTTACCCGAACAACTAAAAATTTTCTCGGAATACATAGGAATTAATAAAATAAAATTTTCAAGATTTTTAAATCTTTTTTAAAACGTACTTTTGGATCTGCATTTTATAATTAAATGAAACAACGCGCATGTCAAATAAATCCCAAAATCCTCGAACAAATTTTAAAATTCTCGAAATATTCCAAACTTCATAAAATATGAATTTCATAATTTTTGAAGAATTCTAGAATTAAATACTGATTTTACAATTAAATACAATCAGAAAATCATGTAAAGATAAAAATAATAAATATTGATTTCTAAATTTTATAAAGTCCTAAAAATGATAAATAAAATTATGAAGCCATAAAAATGATTTTAGAGATAATCCAAGTATTTACGAAATTAAATCTTAAATTAAATCACTTTTTTTAAAATATAAAACAAACAACACAGTTCAACAATTAATTACACATATGATTCTCGAACACCAATAATCACATATAATTAATAACAAAATAACCTCTAGTTGATAATAGGGAACCCATCCTCTAGTCATAACACCGATAATAGGGAACAGCCCGGTGAAGAAGGTCCTCATAGACAATGGAGCCATGATACCTTTATAAGGATGGGTTACAATGATTCTCAATTAACCCCAATTGATAAGCCGATATATGGTTTTGCTGGAGTCGAGTGGCCCGAGGAGGGAATAATCAAGTTGCCCCTAACCATAGGGCAGGAACAAAGACGAACAACACAGATATTGGACTTTGTAGTAGTAAAGGCTGGATCAACTTATAATGCAATCATGGGAAGAAAGGAGTACATGCTTTCAAGGCATTCCCCTCTTCTTACCATTCAGTAATGAAATTTCCCACCCGAAATAAGATTGGAGAAGAGAGAGGAGATCAAAAGATGGCACGGAATTGTTATGTAGCCTCTCTTAGGGATGATGAGGAGTTGGGGGGCAGGTATTGCCTATTGAGGATGTGGATGTCCGTGAGACGATGAGAAAAGAGGAAAACCAGCAGAAGACTTGGTCCCGATCCCATTGGCTCCCGAGGATCCTGAGAAAGTAACTTTCATTGGAGCATCCCTAGAGGAGCCCCTTAGAGGGAAGTTGGTAAGATTTTTATAAGAATAGTGATGTATTTGCATGGTCAGCAGCTGATATGCCAGGCATAGACCCGGAGCTGATCACTCACAAATTAAACGTAGATCCGAATCGAAAGACTGTGAAGCAAAAGAAAAGGAGTTTTGCCCCTGAAAGGCAGGAGGCAATCAAGCAAGAAGTAGAAAAAATCTTGGAGGCTGGTTTCATTGAGGAGATACAATTTCCAGAATGGTTAGCAAACCCTGTAATGGTATAGAAGTCTAATGGAAAATGGAGAATGTGCGTGGATTTCACTGATCTGAATGACGCATGCCCGAAGGATTGTTTCCTGCTGCCAAGAATAGATACATTGATAGATGCAACTGCTGGTCACGAGATGCTGAGTTTTATGGATGGATTTAGTGGAACCAGATTAAAATATATAAGGATGACATCCCAAAGGTATCATTTATCACTGACTTTGGTGTTTTTTGTTATCTTGTTATGGATTTTGGACTCAAGAATGCAGGAGCTACCTATCAAAGGTTGGTTAATAAGATTTTCAAGGATCTTATTGGCAAAACTATGGAAGTGTATATCGATGACATGTTAGTCAAAAGTTTGGTAAAGACTGATCACATAACCCATTTGAGGGAAGCTTTTGAGGTACTGAGATATTATAAAATGAAGCTAAATCCTGCAAAGTGCACTTTCGGAGTATGATCTGGAAAGTTTTTGGGGTTGATGGTCTCCAAGAGAGGAATCGAGGCCAATCCCGATAAAATAAAAGCTTCCTGGATATGGAACCACCACATACCATAAAGGACATTCAGAAGCTCATTGGGAGAGTTGTAGCTCTTAGGACGATTCATCTCTAAATCTGGAGACAAGTGCTTGTCATTCTTTAAATCCTTGAAGAAGGTGAAAGATTTCATATGGATTGAAAAAAGTCAGGAAGCATTTGAGGAATTAGAGAAGTATATGGGTCAAGCCCCGTTGTTGGCCAAGCCAGCTCTGAATGAGATTTTGTTCTTATATTTGGCTGTTTCAGAGAATTTCTTGAGCGCTGTATTGGTTAAAGAGGAACTTAAAGTCCAGAAACCTATATATTATGTCAGTAAGATCCTGCACGGAGCTGAGTTGAATTATTCAACTATTGAAAAGTTTGCTCTAGCCCTATTAATGGCTTCGAGGAAGTTGCGTCCTTACTTTCAATCTCATAAAATTGAAGTTCTAACAAATCAGCCCTTGAGAAATATCATATACAGCCCCAAAGCTAGCGGGAGGCTGATTAAATGGGCAATAGAATTGAAGGAGTTTGATATCAAGCACAAGCCGCGAACGGCAATAAAAGCTCAGGCGTTGGCTGAGTGGTGGAATGTACCATGCTCGACCAAGAAGTCGGGGGGCAGGAAGATACTGTA
>NW_027421002.1:0-35756 GCF_009905375.1 Apium graveolens | reverse complement strand
CATCACTTGCATGCTCAAGATTCGGATCAGCCTTTTTGTCAAAATTACAAATTAGTCCTTTAAATGCCTGAAACAAGGGGTATTTAAATAATCAAATATACTAAGCTGATCAGCGCAAAATCGTGGGTTTTAAAGATTGATCGATCTCTCTCAATACAGATGGAGTATATTCAGCATTACAGAATTTAGACAAGAAAAAGACATAAAACTATGACTGTACAATCAAGACATAATCGTTTATCGAAAAGACATTAAAGTTCAACCATACTATGAAACAGATTCAAAATAGATACACAGGCACTTAAAGCAAAATGTGAAATAGAATGCCTGAAAATGTAATTGCACGCTTATTCAAATCTGAATGCTACAACAAAAGTGGATGCCTGTTGGTTTGGTGTCTGATTGATCAAGGGCTACTCAGAAAATGCATTTAATCTATGTCAGGCTTATTGCCTCTGAGTTAAGTGACTCATCTTTTTCCAAGCTATTATTTCTTATAATATCTTCAAATTTTCATACACTTGACAAGTGTAATTCACCATGGTTGATTTTGTTATGCATCAGGAAACAAGGGTTCACACAAAAGAGTTTAGCTCATATTAATATAGGTCTTTGAAGCAATAAGTTTTACGTCAAATTCTGAATGTTTGTTCCATTCTTTTAGAACTAAGTTAAAAGAGATGCATGCGTGAGTAAATATCCTTCAGGGACAGCATGCGGCAAACCTAATATCAGTAAAAATAGAAGGAAACAAGATTTTTAAGTGTGGATGCAGGAGACATTTAACCTGGAAATATTGTATTAACTATTTAGTACTCCTACTGTCATATAGATAAAAAAACTTAACTTTAGACTAATCTTTGTTTCCCTAAACAAACAAAAATCTATTTAACAACCACACTTTAATAAACAATCACACTTAAATAAAACACCCATCATGTTATAAATATATAAAAATTCTTACATAACACAAGCATACCTAAAAGGACACGATAAAATATATTTACCTATTTACGATAACAAACAACCATAATGTAAATTATTGTGTTAAAAATAAACTTGCAAAATGAATAAAAATACCAAATTTTCAACAACTAGGGCAATAGGTTTACGACCCAACGTGTGCGTCTCAACCAATGACTTATGATGCTCGGCATTTTCCCTAGCCAATTTCTGTAAAATTACAACAAAATACACAGATCAGACCAATTTTCATAAAATAAAAACAAGTACACGATCATGCCAGTTTCTGTTAAGCAACTATTTAAGTAATTAAGATTTTTCTATTTTCTACCTGAACCGCCTATCCCCCAGTACTTTAACAACATTTTAAAATCCTCCAATGGGACCCGGTTTGGTCTATTATCCAGTCTGTCCTCATCAATGTTGTATTTAGTGTAATGAGCTTTTTTTACACGCCTTGTATAGTTTCCATGCATTAATAAGGGTAGTATAAACCCATTTCCTTCCTTCACCGGGAATAACATACTTGCCCTGTAATATATTAAGCATAAAAAAATGACTATAATTTATTAATATAATGTAGAAATTTGGAAAGTGATTTAATCTATATTATAGAGCATAGAAATCACCAGATTATACTCCCACAATTTCTGTTTCAATTGATCGGGAACAACGTGCCAATTGATATAAGTCAGCGACACATTATCCCTTGCCAATGTCCCCAAGAAATTACTTAGCTCTGCTATATCTCCTTCTATATACGAAATTGCTTAACTCTTGCAATCAAAGAGATGACCACTTTCTCATTAGGGTTCCTTCCATGAACCCAAGTCATTTTCTCGGTCCTCTACATTCTCTAAGGAGCACGTACTTAATATACCAGGTACAAATAAAATAAGGCACGATCAGTGAAACTGTATTACTAAACGTAAAATGACAATTAACCAAAAACAATACATGTTACCTTCTTAGACTTTCACATCTACATTCTGTTCCATTTCGAATTCAACAACATTCTCATTCATTGGAGCTTCATCATTATTCATTTGACGGTCTCATAATGCGAATCAGCAACCGTACTAGGAGCTGGTCCATCATTGCTTGACATCTAAAAATATTGGTGGATGTTAGTTTAACAGGTTGTGACGATAAGCCCTTGTAGCTGCCCTCTCAGTTGCAGTGCCAGATTTTCCAGGGGCTGGCTCGTGAACGAGTCCTTGGCCCAACATCAATTTTCTTTTGCTTAACAGATTCAATGTCCTGCCATTTGTATTTAGAATTAATTAACCATACTTGGTATTAAAGTGAATTAAGCCAACAATAACCAAAAAACAATTAATCAAATAACGTATACCTCAGACGATCATCGCTTTCAACGTCCTCTTCATTTGCCAACATATTGTGAGTCGTCTTCCTCAATAGCTGTCTCTTTCCCTTTTTACCTTTTAATTTACTACTCAACTCCACTGCATCTTTAAAAGTAGAAACCATCTGAGGAAACCCTAGTAATTTATAAACTTCATTATTTGCCCTCATGTTTATCCAGTTTTACTTTTCATACTCGCATAGTGGTGGAGGTGGTGGCAACTACAAGACATCAGTATACAATTAAATAGATTATAAATCAAATAGGTGAAAATCAGAAAAGGTGACTAATCGATCAAAAGCAAAGGTAATAACTGAATAATACCATTTTATCAACATCCCCTCTACATCGAGCCTTTTTCACTTTTTCCATGTTTCTTTTGAGAAACATGGGGAGCAGTGATGGTGGTGGTAACTACAAGTGTAGATAAATAAATCAGAAAAATGCATGATTAATCGACTACTTTATTGGGATGGTAAATGAGAAATTATATAGTATATGATTATTAGTGAAAGTTACTGAATATTAGAAAATAAACGCATCATTCACGATCATCTGAAAAATGATTGATTGAGCATATAGCCGAATTAATATTTAAATTTCGCATATTTTATTTATTTTAAATAAAGACGCAAGACTCAAGCATAATTAACAGATCTGTATGAAGGTCGTTTGGATTAATCAGAAACAATATACATTTAAATTAGAACATGCATGATTAACAAATGAGGTCGTTTGGACTTAAATCAGAAACAATATACATTTAAATTAGAAAATGCATGATTAACAGATGAGGTCATTTGGAATTAATCAGAAACAATATATTTAAATTAGAAAATGCATGATTAACTTCTTTCTCACAATATATACAAATTGTATGCACATTACTCACTGCTATACACATAAAGCACCACCTTAATGAAAAAAATAACATCTTTGATCTTTAAAAATAAAAGCTAGCGCAAAATTAAAGCAACCCAACTAAAGATTAGCTTCAAGATTCTTGATTATCATATCAAACACTTTAAACAATAATAAAAACACAATCTTTATCAATTAGGGCTAAACAATAAGCAAGAAAACAATTAAAAAATTATTGCACACACAATAAAATCATCATGCATACAGAGAGAGATATACATTTTCTTTTTTTGCTGCTGGAGTTGATGTGTGATAACAAACTTACGCTTCAGCGTTTCTCAGGGGAAGCTGTAACAATTATCAATAAAATACTTTAGAATTCAGTGTACATACCATTATATGTGAATTAAACATTACATATATAAATACCTTGGATGAAGTTTTCCCTAGGCCGAGTGATCACATGAGGTTGCATTTGAGGAGCCGGCTTAATTTGTTTGTCAACAATGTTGTTGATGTAGAAGTTCACTAAATAACTAGGAGCACAATCTTCCAACAAGAGCCATGGCTTGCTTATCATTTGACAACAACTGCCATCATTTTCCAAGCCTCGCCATCAACGGGTGTCTTAGTTTCCCATCCTTTTTACGTCCCACTGCATGCCATGTCATAATCTTGGAAAACTATTTGCACCATGAACATTCTTTGCAACCTTGGCTTTAGTGGAAAATACCTTATTACATTTGCCGGCACTTTGTGAATCAACTTCTCCGGCTCGTTATTAACACCACTAGCCTTTTTTCTCTTGTACAACCCACCTTGGAACTCCACAAGTGTGACATTCATCTTTAACTTTATTTTTGCCCAATATAACATGCAGCTATTTGGGCATGCGTGTATTTTCTCATAATGAAGACCTAAATCCTTAATGACATTCTTTGCAGCATTGAAGGACAACGGCAGGTGGGCTTCAGGAAATGCTTCTTTCATTAGCTTAAGCAACTCCCCAAATGCGGACTCACTAATTCCATGAACACACTTTAAATGATAGAGTCTGATTATGAAAACCTAATCGAGAAAAGTTATTACATCTCGGGAATAATGGTTGTTTTCCTTCCTCAACCCTTCTATAAAACTTTTGTGCCTCTGCATTTGGTCTTCCTTCACAATTTTCCCATTTTTTACCCATACACTTGAACATCTCGTCTAAGTTATTCCCAAAATACATCCCTGTTTCGTAATCCATGAAGTTACTACTAACCTTTGGCTTATTGTGAAGTTTCATAAATCCATTTGACATGTGTTAGGGAAGGACCACTACAAACAAGATGGTCATTGATGACCTCTCTTGTATGCCATTTACGATCAATACAGTTTTTTGCAAGGGCACTTCATTTCGTTGCCCCTCACACAAATTGGAGAGGCATTATCTAAAAAAGCTGTCACCCCTTGTCCTGTATTCTGCACTATGTCTTGGTAGTCCTATCCAAACGTTACTCTCAGAGTCCATTACAAATGTCTAAACTTAGTTTGAACCTATCTTCACCTAGAAAAAATAGAGTAGATGTGACAATGAACTTAAGGTTTTATACTTGACTAACAGAGAGCCTGCGAATAACACAAGGTGTACAAGAAGTAATATGTGGCATGCAGTAGTTTAGAAATAGTTGAATAAGACATATGGTGGTACAAGTAACAAGAGAGTGATGAAAGTAAATGGAGGTGCAAAAGAGGCAATGAAGCGGTTACTGGGAAACTATTATCAGTATGACGGGACTCCAATTCTCAAGGCAATGTACATAGAAAAGAATGAATGCATTTATGTCGAGAAAGATGAAGGTGAGACCAAAGGAGTCTACTGGTACATAAAGGAATTTTAGGTTGATGAGCCTTATTATCCTAATGGCTAGTATATAATTCTATTATTATCACTGCATTTACTTTAGTAAATTTAGATTACTTGCAAGTCAATGCGGTATAATAAAATAAGAGTTATACAGTAACCTGATGTAATGAAATAAATATAATAACATTTCGGTTATCCAAGACTTTCTAAGCTCACTAGTAATTTTTCCTGTTGCTTCAACTTTCTGATTCTAATCTTCAATGCTATTGACATTAAATTGAAAACTAATGATGAACACAAGTGCATAGAAATATAAACAAAGCTTCTCAAGGGGAACTAAAAGTGAAAAGAAAGCTACTGCATCCATTAACATTAAAAATAAAATACATCAGAAGAACATAAAATTCATAGATTAAAGTACAACAGAAGAACATAAACTTCAAAGTGTTAACATTACAATCTAAAATCATCACTATTGTTGTAAAACTGAATAACATATGATCATGACATCTTTCTTTATTTATACTATTGTAAAAAGAGAGAAGTGAGTGTAAATTAATACTAGAAGAAGCATAGGGCTAAAATTGTTCCTAAATAAAACATGAAATCAAATAAAAATAGTACATACATCACCAGCAATGCACAATCCAAAATAGATCAAGTTGATTACTAAAATAATCCGCAAAATCATATCAAAATAACAATGCACACAAATACGCAAAGCTAGGATTCGAGTATAACCTGATGAGATTCTTCGAAGTAATACCAAGCGCTTTAATCGCAGCACCAATCAAGCTACTTCCAGTGATATAAATCCCCCTATCAAACATACAATACAACATCGATAAACATTCAAAATCAAATCAAACTAAATTACATTTATACATACATTATTATACAAGCCTAAAACACAGAGAAAAGAAACCCTAAATTATAAGTTTGAAATACCGGAAAATATAAACCCCAAATCAAAAGCCCTAAAAATAAACCCTAAATCGAAATACTAAAGCCCCAAATCAAAAGCCCTAAAAATAAACCCTAAATCGAAAAAAGTTCAAAATATCTGCAAAATTACCTGCAAAATCCACCAATGTAAAGCCCCCAAAGTATCTGCAAGTTGAAAACGAAGCATAGATTTATAAAATGTTGCCCAGATTAGAAAAGGAAGCTCAGATTTAGAAAAACGTTTCCCATACTTACCAATTGAAAGAGTTTAAAGAGTGAGAAGGAGAGAGTGAATATCAGCCTTCGAATATCAGCTCAGATATTTGGCCTCTCAAATATCAGCTCAGATTTAGAGAGAAAGAGTGAGAAGGAGAGAGTGAGAAAGAGTGAGAAGGAGAGAAGAAAAGTAATCGTGAGAAAGGAAAGATAGTGAATTTTGTTTGGGGGGAAATAGCCACCCAATTTTTTGGCCTGGGAAAGTGTGTAGATCTGTGTCTCAACATTATTTAATTATTTTTTTCAGTTTTTTTATTAAATATTTACAATTTTAAATATTATAAGAAAATTGTATAACTAATGTAAAATATATATGTCAAAATAACACGACAATGATAAAATTAATCGGAAATATTATTTGTATAATTGAATTATCGAACAAGAATTTTTAAAAAAATAGAAATCATTCGGGACAAAAATCTACAAGGAACCCGTGTTGACCATAATTGACTATTATAAAAACACACGATATAAAGTCTAAATTTTTTTAAAAGAAATTACACATCTCTAAAATTAGTAGGTAATATCATCCGTACGGTTGGATCGTTGAACAAGAATTTTAAAAAAATAAAATCACCGCTCGGGACAAGGCTTGGTTATAGGAACCCGTGTTAACCGTAATTTGACTATCATCAAAACACACGGTATAAAATATAATTTTTTTAAAAAAATTTACAAATTTTTAAAATTAGTAGGTATCATCATCCGTATGGTTGGATCGTTGAACAAAAATTAAAAAAATAGAATAATCACTCGGGATAATACTAGGTAACAGGAACCCGTGTTGACCGTAATTTGACTATTAAAAAGCACGTGATATAAAATCTAATTTTTTAAAAATAATTTAAACATCTCTAAAGTTAGAAGGTAACATCATCCGTACTATTGGATCGTTGAACAAGAATTTTAAAAAAATAGAATCACCACTCGGGACAAGTCTTGGTTATAGGAACCCGTGTTGGCCGTAATTTTACTATTATAAAAACACACGATATAAAATCTAAATTTTTTTAAAAAAATTTAGACATCTCTAAAATTAGTAGGTATCATTCTCTAAAAAATAGAATCACCACCCGGAACAAGACTATGTAATGTGAACCCGTGTGTACCGGGGTCTGACTATTAAAAAAACACGTGATAAAATTTATTTTTTTAAAAAAAATTACACATCTCTAAAACTAGTAGGAAACAACATCCGTACGGTTGGATCAATTAAAAATTATTTAAAAAAAATTAGAACATGAATATAACAAATAAATTTTAAGTATAGTACAATAACTAAGGCAACACTAAATAACCTACTGCAACGCCAGAAAGCAAATGCAACGCCTGAAGTGCCACGCCAGCTGCCATGTCAGCAAGTTGGCCCCACTGTGTGCCACTTTAGCATGCCACGTAAGTATTTTGGGTGCCACATGTGGGACCCACTGATGCCACTTCAGCATGCCACGTCACCAGTGGGTCCCACATGTGGGGCCCAAAATGCTAACGTGGCATGACACGTCAGCACCCGTGGGTCCCCAACATGCTACCTCAGATTTATTTTCCATGTCAGAATTTATTAAAAAAAATATCTAATGCAACGCTATGACCTCTACTGTTGCTTGCTGCGCAACACTAACAGTTATTAACAACGGTAGCTTAAATGTACTGCAACGCTTTCACCACTGTGTTGCAATAAACTGAAAATTTTGTAGATAATGCAACGCTTTTCGTGCAACGCTGGACAAAAATCGTTGCCTATGTGCACTTATGGCGTAGTGCATCACTGAAGTCCAATTTTCTTTTAGAATGAAGCTTGTATCTGAATTTCCTTTTCTGTTGAGGTTCACTTTGCATTTGCTGATCTTGAGCTTCAGTAATTACATGTGGTTTTTCAGAGATTCCAGTTGCAGCTTTCACAGCTTGAAGCTTGGTTACTATATCAGCTTGCTCTTTCTTCTGTTTGAGCTTCTTAGCATCTAAAGCAGCCTGCCTCTTTTCTTGCTTAATTCTTTCTTTTTCTTCCCTTTTTACTGCTGCAAACTGAGGGTGTCTAGCCACCACACAAATCTCTTTTCCATTCATGTAAATTTTGGCAATTCTCTTCTTTTGTACTGAATTAGATGGATTCTTTGTAAATGCTATGGACCTTGCCAACAGCTTTTTTCATCTGGTTTTGGAGGTGGAAGTTTGTGCAACCACCAGCTTTTGTAGAAACTGAGTTTGATGTGCTTGATGTAGATGAATAGCTGTGAGAGAAGCTTCAACTTCTTTCAGTCTAGTGTCCCGGGATTCCATTTTAGTTGCAAGATTAGAATTCCTTCTCAACTGTATGTTAATGTCAATCATTGTTGTATTTGGAAATGTAGCATCCAATCTTTCAGAGACACTCTTCTTGACTTGGTCGATCTCTGTTTTGATTGAAGTGACATCTTAATTATGTTGAAGAGCTTGTATTTGATGTAGTTGTAGAGAGTTGAGGTGTGCCTGTAGAAGCTTCTTGGTGCTAGAATTAGTGGTGGCATGAAGAGCAATGTGTGTCTGTTGAATGATGTGAAATAGAGTTGTCCTTGAAATGTTGTTCATCACACTCTTTAGAAAACATCCAAGGTAGAATGCTTGATCTAGAGCTAGGGCCTGCTTCTCCCCCTATGTCCATGAATACTTCTCCATCACCATCTTCATCTCCAAAGAACTCTTAAGACTCACCAGTTTCCATAATCAATATCACCAGTCGTGGGAGGCATGGCTGAGATGGCATCCTTTACTCTTTACATTGAAGCAGTTGTATGCAGCAAGTTAAGCATCTTTTCTGCATTCTCATTGCCCTGTCCAGCAAAAGTTGATATGCTGTAACAGGATGAGTAAATGTCTCAGCATCCAAATAGATGGAATCTATGACAACTGATCATGCTGAAATAGTTTCTCTTTGTCTGCATCACTGGTATTCATTGACTCACTAACAATGATGTCCATCCTTATTTCTCCTGTACCTGCATTTCTCTCATTTTCTCTATATTCTTGCATCAAGGGCTCCCTTTGGCTCACCACCTTCACACCCTCACCTTCACCTACTAAGGTAGGACTCCTCTCACTCTCTTTTGCCAGGCTAGAAGAAATAGCCTGTATTTTATCACTCTTTTCCTCTTCTTTTGCCTGGGAGCAACCCAGCCTCTCACTCAATTCACTTCATTCCCTCAGTCCTAAGAATGATTGTACTACTACTAGGTCATCTGTACTTGTAACAATTATTGAGATTTGAAGTGGTGCAATGACTGTCAACCGATGAGGAACATCCGTTGAAGCAGTCATGTTAAGTGTCAACGGATGACTGCTGTTAAGAACATCCGTCGAAGGACAATCACTTGTCAACGGATGAACAACATCCGTCGAGATAGAAGAAATGAATGAGTTTAGAGTAGAGACTACGGTTGCATCTGTGGTGATTGATTTGAGATTTTGCACAGATGTTTCAGTAGACTCAGAAAGAAATGGCATGTGAGCCAACAAATCATATAAAAGATGATGCTCACTTGTTGGATTTTTGGCTTCTCCAAGAGAGTTAAAGATGGAGAATTTGGAAGTAATGTATGAATCATATCTACATCCAATGAGTGTATGGGTGAATTTGGTGTATTAGGTGCTTCTACAATTAATGAATTTGGCCGTGACTCCACATTTGTTGGAGCCACATCAAGCTGACTTTGTGATGGTGCATGTACTGAGTTTTTGACTGCAGTAGGCACTGTGTGTGCACCCTGTATATCCCCAGTTGGTTTAGATTTCTTCTATCTGGCATATGTTTGGGGTGAGCCAATGTCCCTTACCCTCTTGGCCTGTGCTCTTGGCTGAGAGTTTTGTTCAATAGTTACATCCTTTTGGGAGGATGCAACTAGTAATGAGCTTAAGTCCTTTTTAAGCACTGCAGTTTGTTGGGAAACTGCAGTGTGGCTAGGCTGGGAAACACTCACCTCTCCAACCTTATCCTTAGGGCTTATTTGATGTTCACCCTGTCCCTCACCCAATTCACTCTCCTTCATACTCCCCTCTTGGTGTTTGGTAGATTTTGCAACTGGTTTCTTTTGAGAGAAACCAGAGGGGGCTTTCTCTGATTTTGATTTAGAAATTTTTGGTTTGGTGGCTTGGGTAGGCATCTGTTTGGTCACATTCACAGATGCCATTGCCACAGTTGAAGGGAAATAAATAGGTTGAGAAGTAGTGGATATAGGGATGTTTACCTCACTTACCTGAGGCTATTCCATGATGGGCATGTATACAAGTGGAACATCTTTGTGATGATTGGTCCTGTTAAGATCAGCAATAACTCTTCTCTCTTGGACCCAACAAGCTTATTTGTTGGGTTTCTCAATTGAGAGATTCTCATAAACAAAATTAGCTAGCATCATGAAAAATCTAGCATAATAGATATTTTTAGACCTCTTCCTAATATCCCCTAACTTACTCCCTATCTCAAACATGACATAAGTGCTAAAGTTGAGGTACTTATCACTAAGAAGCATATAAAGCATGTGCACAAGTGAATAAGGTACAACATTAAAATTACTTACTTTACCAGAAAATACTTTGATAAAAGAGTCACACAAGAAACTCCATTCTTTTCTAAGGCTATTCTTACTTCACCTAACTTAGTGGCAAGTTAGAGCATAACCCATAGAGACTAGCATGTTACTCACATCAGTGTCTGTGTGTGGAGCAAGTGTGTTATTTTCAGGTAATTTAAAGCACTTTTCAGTTACATCACAGTTGATACAGTGTTCATTACCTTTGAGAGTAAAGGTAATAGTCTTGTCATTGGGGTTGAACACTGTAGTAGTCCAGATTTCCTCAACAACTTCATAGTAGATGGTTGGGGATTCAAGCATGGCATAATTCAATCTGCAATTCAGTATGAAGTCCATCATCTTGTGATAATCTTCAGATGTCAGAATCTGCTTGTTCAGCAAAGCTACAAAGTTGTTCTTTTCATAGACAAAGCCAGTTGAGGACATAATCTTGACTACAAGTGCCATTCCCGTGATTGAGTTTAGTTACAGAAAGAGAGTATTTGCTAACTCACTTACCAACCTAGAGAAGGTGGATTCATCAAGTGGCTTGGTAAAGATGTCTGCAAGTTGCTTCTCACTTGGAACAAAATGAAGCTCCACAGTGCCATTCATTATATGCTCCCTAATGAAGTGGTACTTGATATCTATGTGCTTTGTTCTTGAATATTGTACTGGATTTTCAGTGATGGCAATTGCACTTGTGTCATCATAGAAAATACGAATTTTGTCCACTTGTAGACCATAGTCCAACAATTGGTTTTTCATCCATAAAATCTGTGCACATCAACTACCAGCAGCAATATACTCAGTTTCAGCTGTAGAAGTAGAAACTGAGTTTTGCTTTTTTACTGAACCAGGATACTAGCTTGTTTCCTAAAAATTGACAAGTTCTTGTTGTACTTTTTCTATCTATTTTACAACCTGCATAATCTGCATCTGAATAACCAAGTTAGATCAAAACCAGAATATCTAGGGTATGAAATGCCATATTTTGGTGTGCCCTTGAGATATCTGAAAATTTTCTTAATAGCTACTAAGTGAGATTCTCTAGGATCAGCTTGAAATCTAGCACAAAGACAAGTAGTAAATATTATATCTGGCCTACTAGCTGTTAAGTACAAAAGTGAGCCAACCATGCCTCTATAGCTTGAAATGTCCACATACTTTTCAGTAGTGTTCAATTCAAGTTTAGTTGTTGTGGCAATGAGAGTTTTTGCAGATGTGCAATCCATTAGATCAAACTCTTTAAAAGATCATAAATATATTTGGTTTGACTAATGAATATTCCATCACTAACTTGCTTAACTTGTAAACCAAGAAAGTAAGTTAGTTCTCCCATCATGCTCATTTCATACTTACTTTGCATCAATTTGGAAAACTTTTTGCAAATTTTTTCATCTGTGTAGCCAAATATAATATCAGCTACATAAATTTGAACAAGTATACTGGAGCCATTAACATTTCTAAAGAATAGAGATTTCTCAACAGTACCTCTTGTGAAGGATTTTCTAAGAGAAACTTTGACAAAGTATCATACCAGGATCTAAGTGCTTGCTTCAATCCATAAAGTGCTTTCAACAGATAATATACATATTCTAGAAAATTTAGATCTTCAAAACCAGGAGGCTGACTAACATAGACTTCCTCCTCCAAATCTCCATTAATGAAAGGCACTTTTGACATCCATTTGATATACTTTAAAATTGGCATGGGCTGCATAGGCTAAGAAAATTCTGATGGCTTCAAGTCTTGCAACATGAGCAAAAGTTTCATCAAAATCTATCCCTTCTTGTGGACAGTAGCCCTTAGCAACCAATCTAGCTTTTTTCCTGACAACTATGCCATTTTCATCCATCTTATTTCTGAATTCCCACTTGGTGTCAATTTGATTCTTACCTTTAGTCTTGGGTTCCAGCTTCCATACTTTGTTCCTTTCAAATTGGTTTAGGCTCCTCCTGCATAGCTAAAATCCAATCAGGATCCAACAGAGCTTTTCTACCTACTTTGGTTCTTCCTTAGAAAGAAAGCTGCTATACAGACATTCTTCTTGAGTTGCTTTCCTTGTTTGAACTCTAGAAGATGCATCACCAATAATGAGCTCAAAATGGTGATCTCTAGTCCATTTTCTCTGTTGTGGTAGATTAGCTCTAGATGAAGAGCCTTGATTGTTGTCTTGATGATTTAGTCGAATTTTGATGATTAGAAACTCCCCCTGAGTTTATGGATCTTTGACTTGAAGAAGGGGTTCTTTCCGATTGTGATCTTACTTGACTCCCAAATCCTATTGAGGGATCAACGGATGTTGTTCTTTGTCTGTCGACGGATGATGTTCTTTCCCTGTCGATGGATGATACAGATTGTCTTTCAACAGATGATGCACTTGATCTATCAATGGATGTTGAGTTATGTGCTTCATTATTTGTAGACTTTTCTGTATTGTCCTTGGATATTGGTTCTTGATCACTATCATCATCACCATCTTTACATATCATATCCACATTATCAAAATTGAGGCTCTCATGGAAATCTCCATCTTACAGTCCTTCAATCTTTTTATCATCAAACACAACATGTACAAATTCCATAACAATGTTGGTTCTTATATTGTAGACTCTATATACTTTTCCAACAGCATATCCAACAAAGATTCCTTCATCTGCTTTGGCATTAAAATTTTCATGTTGATCAATTTGATTTCTTAAGATGTAGCATTTACAGCCAAAGACATGTAAGAAATTTAGAGTTGGCTTCCTATTCTTCAACAACTGATAAGGAGTCATGTATTTGGCTTGATTAACCAAAGAAATATTCTGAGTGTAGCATGTAGTATTCACAGCTTCAGCCCAAAAATATGTTGGTAACTTTGATTCTTCAAGCATTGTCCTTGCAGCTTCAATAAGAGATCTGTTTTTCCTTTTCACAACTCCATATTGTTATGGGGTTCTAGCTGTAAAAAACTCATGCATAATCCCATTCTATTCAAAAAATGATCTCATCACAGAATACTTGAACTCAGTTCCATTGTCACTCATGATTCTTCTTACTTTGAAGTCAGGATGATTATTGACTTGCCTTATGTGATTGATGATGATTTCACTATCTTCATCTTTGGATTTCAGAAAATATGTCCAAGAGAACTTTGAGAAATCATCTACAATTACTAGGCAAAATCTTTTCCTTGATATAGACAACACATTGACGGGTCCAAACAAATCCATTTGAACAGTTACAAAGGTTCTTCAATTGTTGAATCAAGCTTCTTTCTAAATGATGTTTTAATCTGCTTTCGTTTCTGGAAGGCATCACATAATCCATCCTTATTAAACTCCTACTTGAGGAATACATCTAACCAATTCTTTCTTGACTAGCTCATTCATGGTCTTGAAGTTTAGATGGGACAACTTCTTGTGCCATAACCAACTTTCATCTTGACTTGCTTTACTGAGAAGACAAGTTACTGATTCTTCATTTGATGAGTTAAAATCAGCTAGGTACACTATTACCTCTTCTCACTCCAGTAAGAACCACTTTGTTTCTCTTTTTGTTAGCCACAACACAGTATTCAGAATTAAAAGTGACTGAGTTGTCCCTTATCACAAAGCTGGTTGATACTCAATAAATTGTGCTTTAGTCCATTCCACTAAGGAAACCTCTTCAATTATGACATTATCCTTTGAAATCAAGTCATATCCCATAGTATAACCCTTGCTATCATCTCCAAAAGTCATACTTGGGCCAGCTCTTTCCTTGAACTCAGTGAGCAGGGTAGAATCTCCAGTCATGTGCCTTGAGCAAACACTATCTAGATACCAAAGATTCTTTCTACTTCCCTGCACACATCAAAATCAAATCAAGTTGATTTTGGTACCCAAGTTTCCTTGGGTCCTGCCTTGTTACCCTTTTTCTTTGGTTTATTAGGTTTGACCTCATTTGACTTGGGGATTTCAGATTCATCCTTAGTCATTTGAGTTGGAACTTTGAGACCAGCCATTAACACAAAATTATCATGCACATTTTAATTTACATAAAAAGGCATGCTATTTGCAAACATGTTATTCCAGTAAGGCATGCTAAATGGCATTTGAGGCATACTAAATGCAGCATAATAAGGATTAGGTGCAAATGGCATATTAGTAAATTGTGCATTTATATTCCGAGTAGGTATAGCATTCATAGGCATGGCATGCATGGTAGTCATGTTGGGAAAAGAAGAGGGTGCAGACATGGGAGTTGGCATAACAAGCTTGCAATTAACAGAAAAATGATTAAAACTACCGCACTTAACACATATTTTTCTAGGTGCATATTTATTAGGTGTGTAGTTTTTATGTTTGTTGATTCCTACCTTCCTATTCATATTATTTTTCCTTTTTGTTTCTGGTTATTCTCAATCTTTTCTAATCTGTCATTCAATTGCTTGATTGACAGATGCCCAACATTAACTCTCTTTTCTTTTCTCACTTGACTTGATTCTCCTGGAATAAAGTTTTTAGAAACTGATCCATATTTCTCATTCAACTTAGCTAGCTTGGCTTTGCTAACTGGCTTTTTCTCAATCGACGGATGTGGTTCCTTGTCTTTCGACGAATGGTCCATTTGGTCTTTCGACGGATAACATTCATCATCTATCGTATCCACATCCGTTGACAATCCTTCAATCAAATTGGATTCAAACTTCTCTTTACTCTTTTTCCAGGTTGCATCACAAAATGACTCAATACCTTGAACTTTAGTGATTTGAGCATGAACATCTCTAGATGATTTCCATGCCTTGATCACTTCCTGTTCACGTTCAAGCCGCTTCTTTAAAATCTCTTATATCTTCAAGGACTCAGTTAATTCATCCTTAGCAATTTTACACTGAATTCTCAGTTTTTCAAATTCAATAAATTGAGACTCTAGCACATTATTCCTCTCACTTAAAATCAAATTGTTTTCTTTAATTTTAGCATTTTCCTTAGTGAGGGACTTAAGTGTAACACGCAGGTGATATAATTCAGTAGACATGTCATTTATTGTATTATTACACTCAGCTTTAGATAAATAGTGCTATGTTAGTTATGATTACCTGATTTCTTGATGAAGTGGTCTTTGTTTTATCTGATTTGGCCATTAAGGCTAGATTGGCATAGCTTGTTTCTTCATCTTCATCCAATCCATCTACAACCCAGTCATTTTCTTGTGTAATAAAAGCCCTTTCCTTTTGCTTGAGCAACTCAAAGTATTTCTGCTTATATTCAATAGGCTCAAACTTCTTTTTGCTAGAATCAAACTTTCTACACTCACTAGCAAAATGACCTGCCAAGCCACATTTGAAACACTTGAATTTAGACTTATCAACCATGTTTTTGTTTGACTTGGCTGCTCCAAAATTCTTCTTGAATTTAAGCTTGGAAAATCTCCTAGATAAGAATGCTAGATGTTCATCATATCATCCATGTCATCTTGGCTCAACTGATCTTCATTTTCAGCTAGCTGCCCTTTACCCTTGCTTTCACATACCTTTGACGTAGACTCAACAGCTTCCACCTTCATCTCTTTCTCCTTTTCCAACTCAGCAACAAGTGCAATGGATCCTCCCTTCTTCCTTCCTTTCTCCATCCTTTCATCTTGCTCTATTTCAAGCTCATAGGTTTTCAGGATGCCATACAGTCTTTCCAAGGTGAACTCCTTGTAATCTTGTGAATTTCTCAATGAGACTGTCATTGGCTTCCACTCTTTTGGGAAAGATCTAAGGAACTTGAGGTTGAAGTCTTTTATCTGATAGACTCTTCCATGCAGTTTTAGAGCATTTAAGTTGTTTTTGAAATCTATTAAATATATCAATGAGTGACTCACTTTCTTCACAGTGAAAATGTTCATATTGCTGAATCAGAAGTTGAATCTTGTTCTCCCTCACTTGCTCAGTACCATCACAAATGATATGTATTGTGTCCCAAACTTCTTTGGCTATTTTACAGTTAATGATGTTAACAACATATCACCATCAACACCATTAAATAGTATATTCATGGCCTTTCTTATCTTTCCTGACTTGTTCAATGTCAGGATCAGACCATTCATGCCTAGGTTTTGGAACTGATGGTTCATTACCTGTAGCAGCTCTCATAGGGACATGAGGACCTCTTTCAATGCAGTCCACATAAGCTTCATCTTGGGAAAGAATATGTAGATGCATCTTCACCTTCCAGTGGGGATATTTGTCTTTATCCAGGAATGGGATTTTCACTCCAATATCCTTTTTGTTCATCTTGTTGATCGTTGTGATCTTTACACTCTTTGTACTTCAAGAGCTTGCTCTGATACCAATTGTTATTCCCTAAGAATACAACAAGAACTACAGAAGGGGGGTTGAATGTAATTTTGGCTTCCTTTTTAGATTTTAAAAATGTTCTAACTCAATATATATAACAGTGTTTGATTTACAGTAATACGGAATAAAAAAACAATATAAATCAAATCACTAAGTAATAAAACACACGTTTTAAAACTTTCTAGTGGATTTGAAAGTATCCACAAGATATATATATATATATATCAGATTGAGAACTCTGTGAAGCTTTGAATAGCTCACAACTGCTTTACAAGTTAAACAAACAAAACTACAGAGAAATTCTTATAAATTTAGCTTTATCTGTTTCTCTGAAAATAAGCTTGCTTAGTTAGTTGTTCTACTTGTTTCACTTGTTTATATATTACCAATGTTTACATGACAGTTAGACAAGATAATAAAACAAAACTATATCTAGTCTAACTCCATGCTACTTCATTACTCTATTGCCAACATCTTTGAATATCTTCTTAGTTGCATGAAAATGGTAATGCTTCTTGGTTCTCTGAAACCAATAATTAGGTTGCCATATTCCTTTCGCATACAATCAACGCATGTGACTATCAAGTCACTATCAACTACTCTTTGAATTTGAACATCCGTCGGAACTTCACTTGGATCATCCATTGAAGCTGTAGTTGATCATCCGTTGATACTTTGGTTGATCATCCGTTGAAGCTTTGTAGATCATCCGTTGAAGCTTTATCTGAGCATCCGTTGAAGCTTTGTCAAACATCCATTGAGACTATTTTCTTGACAGTTAACTCCATTTCACTTATACAAGATTACAAGGCATCATCTATTTATAATTAACCAACCTATCTTGCATATCAATCTAGTAGTTAACATGACTTAAATATTCTCAGAAATCTATATCACTAAGCTTATACAAGTATGCAGAAATGTGCTACTAAAGTTATTTACATAAGCTACTATTCAACGGATAGTGAAAGTGATCATCCGTTGAAAGCTACAAATTTACTAAGTTAAATCTACTAAGGTGTTTTGTTTAACTTATAATCAAGTTCACAACATATTCCTAACAACATTTTTCCTCCCACTGCTCATTTTCTTCACTTTTCACAGAATTATGAAATTAAGCACCACTCTCACAAGCTTCAGAAGTTTCTTCAAACACATCATGTAGAATGGGCAGATCAAAAACTCTCTTCTTCTCCTTGATTATTATCCTGATTTGAGGGAGTTTCACATCCAACTAAGTGATCTTGCTATCGAATTGGTGTAGGAAAAACTTGGTAGTATCATAAATCAGTATTGGAGATGACGTGGTAATATAAGGTGTTTCGAGAGCAGTGTAAAAATGATATGGTGGTTCTGGTGGTGGTTGAATGTAGTGGTAACATGAGGATGAGATGGTGGTCATTGAAGTGGGCGGTAGATATATGGAGCTGTTAGAGGTGATGTGTACGGATGATAGAAATTAGGGTTTTGAATGGATTTGAAGGATACAGAGTGAATGGAAAATTAACGGAAACATTGCCGGTCATGTTTGAGAATTCGCCAGCTCTGATACCATTTGTCATGATCTTGACACTTTTTTTTTGGTTTTTGATAAAATTAAACTAGATAAGCAAGAAAGAACAGAAGGGAAATTGCAGAAAAGTAAAGATAAAAGGTAAACATTTAATTAGCAAAAAAGGGTAAACATTCATTTCATTTCATTGATAAATGTACACTGAAGAAGAAGGTTATAATATATATGCATCAACACTCCTCTAATGACTAAATTATTGGGCCGAACCAACTAATAACCCAATTCCAAAATTGACCCAAAAATAATATTAGGCCCATCATTATCAGATAACTCCAAACATGACAGAATGTAGCATTGAAAATCTCATATACATCAATTGGGTTTTTTATCTGATTTGGGTATAAACCCTAACTTGGAGAATCAGCTTTGACTCGAACTTAATTGGGCATAATTTGGGTTAATAAACCTTTATTTCCTAATTAGCAAAAGACACTTATATTTTTAATTGAAAAACTTGTTCTGAATTTTTAACTCAAGCTTCATTGATTATAATATGGTTAATAAACCCTCATATCCTAATTGAAAAAATTATTTCTAATTTTTATTACTTGAGCCAAATTGGTTTGATAGACTTAAATATGATAAATCTTTTAACCATAGGTTTATCCAGACCTAAATTGTATTAATAAACTCTAACTCGGGCATAGTTTTGGGAAGTATTCAATTCGAACAAATCAAAGTCTAAATTGGTTGGTGAATAATTTGACGTAATTCGTGAAATGGAGCAAAATGTGAGTTAATTAACCCTTATACATGGCCAAATGAGGCCTTATTCAAGCAATGGTCAATTAATTTGGGTACTATAAATTGTAATTTGAGATTAATTGTAATTTGAATTTAATTATCCGTTTTGGGCCTAATTTATAAAAGTTCTTAATTTAATATGGATCGATTATAATATTAGTTAATAAAGGTTAATTAAATCATAATTAGTCACCGGGTATTAATAATTACAGAAAATGAAGCCCACTTTATATTACAATATATATTATTTTTGAAATATTTGTAATATGGCGAATGCAATACTTTGAGAAAGTGAAGTCCACTATGTATTACAGTATATACATTATTTTTGAACTATTTGCAAATTCGCGAGAAAAAGTGTACATTACACGTGAAATTAAAATTGTTTAAATGTGTTGCATTATAGTATTTAATTTAAAAATATTAAACTCAATATGAAATTAAAAAAATATAATTACATTTTACTTTCAAGATTACGTTCACTCATATATATATATATAATCTGTAAAATATTAAAAATTTATATTATATCAACATATTACAATTTTTAAATTTAAGTTATAATTACTTTCTTAGTTATAAAATTTTCATTTTTTTAATTTATGAAGTGAATACATTGTCATGAATTGATAATTATATTCGAATTTGGTGCTATCTATCACTCTTGTATATAATATACAACACATTACAAATTTTCATTTGTATTAAACAGGAATATAAACTAATTTTGTTTTATGTTATATTTAGTCATAAAATGTATATTTGTATACTTGTAAATGTAAATGTAATTTATTACGTCGTGTATATTGAAATGCTCATTAATTTTAATAAATATTAAAAGTGAATAAATTGTCAGAAAAATTTGGTTAGTTCACATTATATGTTTACATTTTAACTTGAAATGAAACAAAAGGAATTCTACCATGAAAGGGAGGAAATTAAGAAAAAAAAGACGTATCTTATTATTTTAAATCTACTAAACATTCAAATAGAAAACACTTTTATTCTTTTCCTTTTAACATTAAAAATAAAAGTAGTATAACCCGCTAAAATATTGGAGATCTTTTTTGCTTCGTTACAAAAATTCCTGGCTTCATTTCACCTTAAAACAAAAAATACACACAATACGGTCTTTACTCATACATAAACAAAACTTTATGCAAAAATCTCTTCGTGTTTTGAATAACAATTTCATAACATAGATTCGAAGATAAAGTTATACTCAGGTTTGAGCATTCAGATGGTTCAGTTCGACCCGAGTCTAAAATTGGATCGAACCGAAACCGATTTTTTTTCTTACACTTCTCACTTTCCAAATTAATGGTGATTGGTAGTCTAGTATTAATTTTTTTTACCTATTAATTGATTTAGTGGTCCAACTCTTTATGTTGATAAAATTAGAAAAGTTGGATAAAGTAAAATGCAACCTTCAGTGCAACCCTTATTTACAAAAGTCAAATTAATATGTACAAACTCTAACTCTAAATCTTAAATCTATAACCCCTAAACTATACTGACCATACTGTTAGTAATTTACATTCAAATACAAATACACATATTATAACAAGTAGTACAATATTCGGTACCACATAGACTAATTCTAAGTTGCTAATTATTAAACACCATTGTTCTTCTAATTCATGTCAATAAAAATATAAAAAGTTTAGCACTAGATAACAAACTAACACAAATAAATTTTGAATATTAATGAAATCGAGACTTTGGCTTCAACTTGTATACTTCTATAAATCACTCTTATATTCTCTAGTTTAGTGTTCCAATTATGCCTACGGTTTCAGATCATTATGAGTAACTTCCGAATCTCAATTGATCCTAATTCATTCACTAATTTTCGTATGCATACGAAGAATTTAAGCATTTGAAAAGCATTAAGCACTGCAACATACTGGCTACCTAGGGTGTTTTGATATATTCCTATCCTAAACACAAATTAGCATAACACAAATCCCAAATTCTAGTGAATATGTCTTAATTTAGGCTTACTCTTCCAAGTGTACCTAATTTACCAAATCAATATCAAAATTAATTACTTCTTCAAAAGCAATGAACAAAAATTTCTACAAAACTCTCTCCGTTGTTTTGAATAGCAACTTCATACCATAGATTCGAAGATAAAGTTATGTCAGGGTTGAGTATTCGGATGGTTCGGTTCGACCCGAGTCTAAAATTGGATCAAATTCGAAATCACCAAAAATTAATTTTTTTTTCCTTACACTTCTCACTTTTCAAATTAACGGTGATTGGTAGTCTAGTATTAAATTTAGTGGTACAACTCTTTTATGTTGATAAAATTAGCAAGGTTGGATAAAGTAAAATGGAACCTTCAGTGTGACCCGTATTTATAAAAGTCAAATATGTATTTACAACTTTAACTCTAGATCTTAAATCTATAAGCCCTAATTATATACCTAATCATATTGTTAGTAATTTTACAACTCAAATACAAATGCACATGTTATAACAAGTAGCACAATAATTTGTTATCACATTAACTAATTCTTAGTTGTTAATTATTAAACACCAGTGTTCTTCTAATTCATGTCAATAAAAATATAAAAAGTTTAGCAATAGATAACAAACTAACACAAATAAATTTTCAATATTAAGAAATCGAGCCTTTAACTTCAACTTGTAGACTTCTATAAATCACTCTTATAGTCTCTAGTTTAGTGTTCCAATTACTAGTCTAAGGCTTTTAAATCATTATGAGTATCTTCCGAATCTTCAAGTGATCCTAATTCATTAACTAACTTTCCGTATTCATACGAAGAATTTTAGCATCTGAAAAGCTTAAGCACTGCAATGTACTGGCTACCTAGGGTGTTTTGATATATTCCTATCCTAACACAAACTAGCATAACACAAATCCCAAATTATAGTAAATAGGTCTTAATTTAGGCTTCCTCTTCCAAGTGTACCTAAATTATCAAATCAATATCAAGATTGATTACTTCTTCAAAAGCAATGAACATAAACACTATAAGTACAACCTGTTAGGTCCTGAAGTATCATTGAAGGGGGGGTTGAATACGATACTTACTAAATTAAAAAATTCTTTCGAATCTATTGTGAATTTAAAATTAAGTGTCCAGTTGGCGGTTCCGTGTTCTTGAGGTGAATAATATTTGGAACAGTAAAACGAGGAACACAAGATACTCAGGGAAATATATATTCATATTAAATCCGCGAGGGGGTGTTACTACACTCTGGTAAATAAATTAACCGGCTACAATCTAAGAACAATAAAGCTCCTTACTTTCGCAGAAATCAATAAATTAAATCTTATACAATGATCTAGTTTTTCTTTGTCTAATAATTTAATTACCGGATAACGATTATATGCCCCTAAGAATATACAAGAGTTTAACACCGGGCATTATAACGTTTCTCCGATGAGAAGTTAAACAGATATACAATTTTTCCGAGCTTCTCTGTATTTTCTTTGTTGCTTGTTTTCACCAGCTCTCGTGGAGAGAATATGATGAACATAACAATTCCAATTGTTAAAAATGATCTGCTGCTGAGTGTAGTCTTTATATCAATATACATATGTGGCTAAAATGAACCACATAAATTAATTGATTGAACAATAAAATTGTGGCTGAGGAGTAACTTGTGACCAGGTACACTTCTTGTAACTTGCGACTAGAGGGAGAAATGGCACTTATTTTTATTTCCAAAAAACTCTAACTTGCGACCACAGGGGAAGGAAATTTTGCCTTAGTTTTCATTTTACTCAAATATAACCTGCGACCACGGAGGGGTGTATTGTTTGCCTTAGTTTTATTTCAGGATAAACTAACATGCGACCACCGCTTTACTAGTACAAGTAATTAATTTCGTTTTGAATGAAAATGTTATATGTGACCTAGTGGTGCTATGATATACACTTACCAACATTCACCTCCTGTTTCTATTTCCTTTTGTTATTTTTTTCTTTTTCTTTTTCTTGTTTTTCTTTCTTTTCTTTCTTTCCCTTTTGTTTTTCTTTTCTTTTTATTTAAGTTTAAATTGTAACTAAATGAAATTTATAAAATAAAATTAAATAGTAACTTATATTAATTAAACTAATTTAGATATTATAAATTAAATTTATTTTAAATTTTATAAAATAAATCATTTTTAGTTTATTAAATAAATTATATTAAAGTCCATTAAATAAATTTATTTATGTTAACAGTGAAACTTGAACTTGGCCAATCCCCTTGATGCTGTTTAGATGTATATCATGCACACCTCTTTTCGTACTTTAACAGATAAACAGTTCAATCCAAGTATGTTCCTCAACTTTACAATTCTTCTATAAAATAATATCCAGATTCCTTTCACGAGCTGTTGACGCCTAATGCAACAGGTCTGGTTCACAGACAACTAACTTCGATTCAGGTCTTCGTATTATAGCCTTGATTACATTGTTAAGCTTGCAAAACTTTATCTCTTCGAACACCGACTGCCAATAAATAAATGTACTTTCACTGGAATTCTTTCTGGTACTTCAGACACATTTTCATTGCTACTACAATCTTGAATATTTCATTCATTGTTCTTCACTGACATTTGAATATATAGTGAGCTCCTGGTCAGTGAGTATAACTTCAAGACTGCAGCTTTCTTCTTTAATCTTTGTCCATACCCTGTCTTCAATTCTTCAGATTCCTATGCTTTGAACACTGTCTATCTTCAATCAATGCCAATACACTGAAATCTCCAGGTAGCACTTATACACTAAATCTTCAACATTTCTGAAACCCTGAAAAGTCTTTAACCATTATTCTTCACTGAGGTATGAACATATTAATGAACTTCATTTAGTGACCATGTAAACATACTTCAAGAATTCTTATAATCTTTTTAATTCTTTGCTATTTTCCTTGTCTTATTTCTTCTGATTCTTGTGTAGTCGTAGTATTATTAACCTGTCATGTTCTAGTGTTGTTCTCGTGTTGAGTTATCACGTTATCTGTTCATACAGCTACACATTCTCACCAACAATCTCCCTCTATTTGATTGTAAACCTAACAAAAAATTAAATAGGGAGGGTAACTCAACTAACAACTTCGAAAAATTAAAGTACCAGGACTTGTAAATAATGCTATTGGTTTTCGGGATCAATTCTGCATTTCCAGATTTCTTGTATAACTAAAATAAATATGCTTGTTCCTCTAGCACTGAATTGATTTTCAAGTAGTTTCATCTTCATTTCCTTGGTTATTCAAATCGTTTTCTAATAACACTTCTCAGTCTTGAAGTTATCATCAACAGCTTCTTTTGTACAACCACATTTTCTGTTGAGAAGCACATTTCTCTCTTGATTCTCCCCTATCAGAATCAACTACTTAAAGGCGATCACCATTGTTTACCACCTCTTCCCTACAATAGGATCCGCAGATAAAAACCAATGATACTCCCTTTTGGAAAACAACTTCTCCCCTTATAAAGAATAGTGATGAACCAAATCCACTTCTTCTGATAGCTAGGAAAGTCACCTTGTGATATACATATACTTTACCTTTTTCTCCTTCCTGCTATTTCTCCCCCTTAGTTGAGGAATCCTCCAAACTATTATATAAGCTATTATCTCCCCCGTAGAGAAGGAATGTTTTTTGTCGTCGAAGGAGTTCTCATATTTTACTTGATTGGAAAAGAAATAACAAGTCATAGTCTGATCAATCATGTCCCTTTAAATGCTGACAAAATTGGCTTCACCTATTGATCATCCTGTTAACCAATCTTCCCAACTCCTTATACCTCCCAAACTGTAACATCACAATTGTTAGGCCCCAACTATTCGATTCCAATCTGTAAATGTTAGGTCTTTAAGAGTTAGGTTCCAATCATAAACAGATTTAAGGTCCGAAGTATCAAGAACCAGTATTTAGGGATACAGAATGAGATATGGTATTTTTCTTTCTTCCTCACTGTGAGTATGTGATTCTGTTTTGTGTACCTCACAAGTGTCTTCACTCTTCTCTCCACTCGTATTTACACTCATTCTCACAAGTGTATCACTCCTCTCTGTTAGGTCCCAATGTGTTTGTAGAAGGGGGGTTGAATACAAACAATACCGAATAATCGAATTTAATGCGGAATAAAAAATTGAAACAAAATTCAAGTTAAATAAAAATATTATTAAACTTGAAAGGTGTTACAACAACGGTATCGATTACAAGGGATTAATCTCAAATTAATTATCACAAATCTAGAATAAATTCTGACATAAACTTTTTCTATTTTTGCAATAAAAGAATCAAATGCTAAACGCAATTTGAGATTAAGTTCTAGGGATTTTGATCCGCTAGATAGTTACACAAGAACAAGGATAATGATTTCTAGTTGTTTGAATTTAACTTTAAAACCTAGAAATTGATGATCTTGAAGTTTGCAGTTGAAGATGGAATGTTTTCTGCGGCTTGCTTTTCTTTTCTGTTCTTGAGTGTATTTGTGGATGATATTTTGTTGGAGTAATTGTCTTGTCTGCTGCTTCTGTACTTTTATAATTCATTCAACAGACCTACTTGAACTGGCAAGATAATCTGTTAATTGGCATGACAATCGGCAAGAAAATTGGAAGGAACTGGCAAGACTATCGGCAAGACAATTGATTGAACTAGCATGACAATATGTTGAACTAGTAGAACTTTCGGTATGACACTCCTTTTGAATGGCATGACTTCTGGTATGACAATCTGATTGTCATACCAGGTCATTTGATTGTCATGTTGAATTAATATTGAATATAAATTCAAATCAATTCTAAAAATTCCTAATATTAATTCTGAATTAATTAATCAATTAATTCAATTAATAAATAAATTATCTTTGTAGATATAATTTATTTATTTTTAATTAAATTATATGACTAATTAATTAATAGAGAATTAATACTACTCTTGAACAACAACCAATCTTACTGAAAATTATGATCAATTCCACTACTTCAATTGAGACACTCGATGTACTGTCTGGTTCATGAGTGACTAACTTCCGTGACGTTTCTTCATGTCTTGACTTTGATACTTGATTTTCTTCAGATTAAATCCTTGTAATTATTGATACATGACAAGATCTCTAGTCACTTGATTAAATCCACCATCTTGATTTATATCACTAAGGTTGATCAATTTCTTGAACTTCTTCCAGTGAAGTAATTCCTCAATTCGGATAGATGAACCTTGTTTCTGAATCCTTTGACGGATGTGTACTTTGTGAGATCTCTTTGACGGTAGATCCACTATTTACTTGTACATTCTTATTTGAATTGAGTTAAATATCCTCGAATAAATAACAATAGGCTATGACATATGCCTTACACTCTCAGAGCTTCAAAAATCCAGTGTATCTGCAAGAAAAATCACCTTAGCCATCCTTAAGGAGGTCACAGGTGGTGCAATGGGAGTTCACAAATCCCCCATCCTTGTTAGTCTCGTTAGATAAATCTGAGTCATAATCCATAAGTTGCTAGTTTCCCTTTGAGGGTTCCAGATTTGAACTCTGGGAAGGTAAACAATGATCTAAAGAATTTAGCATGAAGATCAAAGTTTCCTTCTAATGTCTGTGAAGACATTTCCTTGCGACTCATCAGGTAAATCTGAATCATTGTCAACAAGTTGTCGATCTGCACCTATGTCGGATCCACTATCGCAGATGCACTCTAGGGGATTTAAGCTTGGGGAGGTAGACACTAACCATTGACATATGGCTATTGGATTAGTATCCTTTCCTAACACATGAAAGGTAATTGGTCCATTAAAGAACCTTAAACAATCGACTCTGACCGTAAAATGGTCAAAATTCTTGTTTCCGTAACTTTTCCTTTGTGTGTGTAACTTATCCGTGTGCATAAGAATTGTTTATGTATGAGGTGGTGACATCTACATCGAGATACCCTAGCTGACAGGCAAATTTCAATAGACGACCCTATTGAGAGGATGAATCTAGTAACTATTTTTGTGCATTTTCAGCCATTACATCTTTTTAAGAAGATGTATGGGGGCTAGCAGTTGCCTCAGATTTTATACTACTCATTTTTATAGGAGACAGAGCTGCTGGGTTGACTTCAAAACCTTCCTTATGTGGTGCACTAAGGCACTTTTCTCCCTCACGCTCATTTATACTTCATTTTAGTGGTAAGAGAGTGTGGTTGGTTCTGTTTCCTGTGTTTGTCTTTATTAGTCTGGGATATAAGTTGTGGGTTTTCAACCTCATGACTATCAAATGAGAGAAGGTCATTGGAGGCTGAACCTGTATCACAGAAACATATGTCAATATAGAGATAAAAAGGCATTTAAAATCTATAATGAATGAAAATTATGCAATTAATATTTGAGAGAAATGATGTACAATTGTGCTTTCAAAAAGATTGTAATGAAATAGCAATCTCTAAAGTAGAAAGAAGTTTATTTTTTCTCTTAAAACCTATTGATTGCACAAGGTCGTTTTTATGCATTAAAAATATAAATAATCATGTCTTTTAATATGAAAAAGATATAGACTCATGACCTAGCAGTATTAAGAAGAGAAAAGAAAGATTTTGTCTTTCAATAGGAATAAGTTTTTTATAAAAGCATTGATCACTTAGGGTAGAGTCTAAGCAATTCTCATTCATATCAAAAGCTCCATAATCTATCTTTATAAAATTATAATCAATAACCTAAGTTATTGATAAAGAATCTTAATAAGAATGACTATGTTTGCTGGCTTTCAAATATAGTGAATCTTTTCCGATATAGCAAAATATATAAATTCACTAGAACTTAAAATCTCATAATTATCTACAATAAATATTAATAATATGTCATTGACTGATACTTGTCAAGTACTTAGATACCAATAATTATGTTGCACCATACTTTAAAATAATTGAAATTATGAAACTGATTTGACATGAAATTGTCTAACATCATAATTCAAATATATTAAAATAAGATATCAATGAATTAAAAACTAATTATGTATCAAATAGACATTAGCAATCAATTTCATATATTATACAATTGTCAACTCCTAACAACTGTAATATTTCAAACAATATTGGTTCGATAAATAAAGTCACATTAACAAACATTGTCTTGTTTGCAATCTTAGAAAAATATTCTAAGTTTCATATACTTTGATTCACTGAGTATTGCATCTATTATCAAAGTGTTAAGGAATTTACAAATAAGTATAAAAATTATTCTAAGTTGACAACATATGGTTATTTCTAATAAAACATTATCCACATTGACTATAGTTGTACTTAAAGAATTTTCACACTATTTATATTAGTATAAGTGACTGAGGATAAGCATTGATTATTTACAGGAGTTATAAGTAATGCCACAAATACTAATACTTCATAATTAGTTCATAGTTAAACTCTTAACTAAATATCATTAACTGATATAAGTCAAGAATTAACATACAACTAATCATGCTATAATCATGATTTCAGTGAATTCTGAAGATATAAGTTCATAAATTCACTAAAACTAAAGTCTCACAATTAACTTATAATACATAAGTTACAATCAATATACTAGATATCAATTGTCGATAGATTTAGTTATAATCGATCATGATGCTTATTTATTTTAAGTTAGTTTGAATTATGGAGCAAATAAAATCATTGAATTGCTTCAATTTCCATAATCCAAACTACTCAAAATAAATATTAACTAAATAAATACTAAATATCTATGAGTTAGATACTAGCACTTAAATATTTATAATTATCCTCGAATAATCACCAAAAGGATATATGATTTATGGAATGAAATTGTCTACCATCATAATTTAAATCAATTAAAATAACATCCAAACTTAATGTTATAATACTTAATTATCACAAATATTTATTGACATTGTAATCATGATAATCAACATAGCAGCACTAGGTATGAGGTACTGGATTGCTGATAAATTCACAAGTCCTTTAAATATTGAAGATTTAATACTCGTGACTTATATTAAGAATTCCTTATAGATGGGATTTCCAACTAATATGCAATGAATGATATCCCACACTTACAAACCAGTCTTGAAAGATTAATTTTAACATATGATTTAATAAGTTTTTCTGCTAAGTGACTCTTTGACTAAAAGACATGCTCTCAAAATAAAGGATACCTGGTGTGAAGGTGCCTTGCCATAGAGTGTTTCACAGAGTTGTTAGATATGAAGTTGTTTCTGTTAGTGTTTGTACCCTAGAGACAAACACTATGATGTTTTAGTTTTAAGACATTTGGATTATTTATATTTATGTTCTCCTCAATTATTCCTTTTATAATTTATTAATTCTTAATTTACTGCGATATAAATGTTAGATTAATAAATGTCCTTGGAATATGATATGAATTCTATATCTCTAAGTATGTGACTTAGAAATAAGATTATGAGAATAGTATCAATGTTGCTAAAGGTCCCTAGTCAAGTATTATTACTAAGGGGCAATAATAATCAATTAAGACTGGTGTGTTGTTGACTGATTGATCATATCTCATTGATCATAGGTATAGTGATACTAAAGTCAAAAAAACATAGGCAGATGTAAATGTACATGTGCTGGACAGACCCAATGTTAGATTCTACATGTATGTTGTGTCATAAGTACTTCTCACTGTGATAATGATGTAATGGTCTTAGACTTGAAATCATTATATTTTTAATACGGAGAATTAATGTACTTTGATTACATTAAAAGTTACCTTTGACCAAGTAATGATAAAGTGTATTTCAGGTATATTATGAATCGTATGAGAAATATTGAATGATTTAGAAAGGATTTAACACTGCTAATTTTAGGAGTGATTATTATTGGCCTCTTGTGTGAGCGAGGACTATGAAATGCATGGTCACACTCTAAATATTGATTTGATATGATAGTCTACTCATTGATCAAGGAAACTTGGATTAAAATATGATGAGCATGACACATTGCATGCCTCTAGTTTAATCTATTATATATTGGTTAAAGGGTATATATATTACATTGTACATTATTCACGAAAGTTTTAGTCTATCCCTGATTTAATTATTATTACTTGATGGTAGCAATGATGTATCACTAGATGCCACTCACGTTTTACGATTTTAAATTACATTTAAAATTGTTGCCAATTTAATAATAACTTATAGGGGTCACACACAAAGATACTTGAAGGATTATTTAATTTAAAATTGGATTTAAATTAAATTAAAGGTAGTTCGAATTATTTATAATATTAATTAAGTATGACTTAGTTAATTAGATAAATAATGATATTCGAATTTACTAATATTAATTATGAAATTCAGTTGTTAAATAATTAAGTTTGACCTAAATTATTATAAAAATAGGAATTTCCAATTAATAATAACTCTAATAGTTAAGAGTTATAATTTATTTTTCTACTCTCTATATAATATCTCTTGTGGCTGATTTTTAAGATAAGACTTTTACTAAAACCATAGCCACCAAGAGAGAAGATGGAGGAGCAAGAAGAAACTGAGTTTGTGCTAGTACACATCCAATCCTTGAGTTCAAGCATATCGTGTGGATACCGATAGAGTGTAGATCGCGATGAGCGGGATGCGTGGTGATTGAACAATCTTTGGATCTCCATTATTCAACCCATTTGTAAAGCTTCTTAAGGTAAAGAATCTAATCTACGAATTAAACATCTAGTTTTTCGCATGGATCCTGCGGTGGATTTTCAAAATTCTGGTTTTTCATGTTTTTAATTAATGTTATGTTGAGTTTAGGTGCTTGAAACCCTTCAGTTTCTTATCATGACAAGAAATCAATCTTATTCCACGAAGTTGACAGCTTTCGGGGATACTTCTCCTGTCACTTAAGTTGACAGCTTCAGAGATTCTTCTCCTGCCTTTCTTACAACCTGCGTAATCTATAATCTATATAGCCAAACATGTTTAGCATATTATCTTTAGGGTCCTATACTACCATAATTGGTAGTCCCGTAAGATCATAATAATCTTGTTAATAGCTATAAGATTGGATTCTCTGGGATCTACTTAGAACCTTGCATTGTTGGCACTCTTGAGAATATTATATATTGTCTATTAGCATTGAGTAAAAGAGTGAGTTTGTCATACCTTTATAGCTTGTCATTTTACCTGAGTTGCATTTATCAAGCTTTAGTGTTTTCAGTTGGTAAGATAGTCTTGGCATGTTCATAATTTTCCAAATTTTGCATATTCAAAAGATCCTTAACTTACTTGTTTGCCCATCACTGTTCAAACATCGCTCCTCCATACCTACTCTGTAATTACTTAGCAAATAATCTTGCACAAGTCTGTGGTTAGTAAACCAACCTATAACATTATCATATATCACTACACATGTATAATCTTATATTCTGCCTAGTGATAAGAGAGTTTTTAATATGACGACTCTAATAGTTCACATTAACCTATAACTTCAGTTAGAGTGCCAGACCATTGTCCTTGACGATTGCTTGTGTAGTATACTATTTATACAACCTAAAGTGAGCTTGTGTAGAAGAAGATATACAAAGTCCAATAGATCTTCAACTGCAAAGTCCATGAACTGTTGTGCATTGACTCTTTCCTTTTGACTCACCAAACCAGGAGTACACTTTTACACATTCACTAGAGTCCAATTCCAAGTTTGAATGTGATCAGGTGCCTGATATGTCGTAATATCCTCAAGTGTCATCACTGGTGCTTTTTGTTAGATACTGCTTCCTGATAATAACCAAGCATCCAGTTTGGCTTTGTCCCTCGTAACAAGGTCATTGTCATGTAGTTTTGACTTCTGGTTATCCTTGTACCAATTACAAAATTGTCATTTGGTTTGGATACCAGCTTCCCTACAATCTGCTTGCTGACTGATTGAGTTCATCTTGCTTTACAATCACCTAATCAATCCGGTTCTATCAGAGCTTCTGTAACTTTCTCAGTTTCTTCTTCAGCTAGAAAACTAGAGAAATAAGCATTCTTACTCAATAGCTCTGCTGATCATTGCTCCACCATCTGGATCACTTAAGAACTAGACTCTGGGAATAATATTGACATCAAACCCTTTATCTCAACAGATATGTTTTCTAGTGTCCTCTGATTTTCAATGTGGTGTTGTGTCTGACTAGTTGATCCATCTTTTTGCTCCCCCTAAACTATTGCTGGGATTTCTTGAAAATCCTTACCCTTGCTGACTAGCTTTATTGAAATAATGAGTTGTGTTATACACTGCCATTCCACTGCTTGAATATGAATCATCAATACCATTAATTTCTCCTATAACAGCTTGGAGCATGAAGTTATTGAATTATGCATTTAAAATTTCAATCATCTTCTATTTATCAACCACAAATGCCCTGTAAGTTGTAGATTTCACTGAGTAGCCATGAAGAATAGCCTTACAAGTTTTAGATGCAAATGCCAAGATCTTCAAACAACTAAAAACATATCATTATTTGCTTTTGTAGAACATTCTCTCCAAACACTCTCTAGTTATCCAGTGTTTGCTTCTGTTGGCCATTAACTCATTAGTGGTCTTCATGCATACATCCCAATCAAGGCCTGATCTTCCTTGTAGCAAACTTTATTGACTGCTCCAACCCTTTGGTATTTAGAAAGTCTTGATTAGCTTGACATTGTCCTCGTTGCTTTAATCAAGTTCCGGTTCTTCCCTTATAACACTCTATCTTGACACGGAGCTCCCAGTGCTGAATATGTCTCATAATATTCTTGATGTTACAGATATTAATCATAGATGCTTCTTCAATTCAGTCCCATTATCTGACCACAAGATCATTTCTTTTACAGTTGCTCCCAGCTTGATCTTCTTTGTATGATCAATCACCATCTGTGATGTCTTGTCTTGAGAATGCACGAACAATAATTTGTGTTAAAAGTAGCCATCAATCATTACTAAGGTATATCTTTACCTTGATATGATGTTGTCTTTGACTTCTCTTCCTGACATGCCTCACATTCTTCATCCTTCTGAATTCCAAATGAGGCAGTCCTCTCACTAACCCATTTTCACAAAAGAGTTCCTTGAGTTGATGTTCAAGGGGAGATCTTCTAATGCCATACCTAAACTTTTATCAGATGAAGCTTTACAGTAGAAACCATTGACTTCACCTTTCTTGATATTCCTGTCTAGTCACGAGCATATGATTTCCTAACTCTTAAGCATAGCAAGCTTATCAACCTTCCTGCTTTAGATGGACACTAAGGTTCCGCTTAGTATTGTTGTTCAGATAGCTACAACAGCTTTTTGCTAAAAATCTGTCAGAAAGGTGTTTGGTAAATTCTAAAAGCTGCTGTCTGAAAAAGCGCGTTTGGTTTAAAAGCTGCTGTTAGCAAAAGCATGCCCCCATGCCTTCGAAAAAAGCTGTTTTCAGCTTTTGCAGTAAGTAACTATGAGTTTTACCATCAGACCTTTTCAAAAATATTATTTTAATATATTATATCTCAAATATGCATGAATTAAAAAAATTACCAAACAATCATCTAATTTTTTAACAACACTTTTTTACCAACACTTTTTCTCACAGCACAACAGTTTTTAACAACATTCCCAAACAAAGCCTAATCCTTCATTTGATGCAAAACCGTCTGATTAGAGGATTTGTGTCTTGATTCTCCAGCAAGAAAGATGCTTCAACTATTATCAGTGATAGAAATTGTTGAATCCATGATGACATCCCTTTTTCTGTATAGCTTGTCCCGTGACAAAAACCTTTGCCGTTATCTCCAAAGATTATTGACGAAATAGCTTTTTGATCATATTTGATTACGAGGCCCTTTCTTTGATCATATGCTTTGAGTATGAATTACCAAGAATTCATATGAATCAATTAATCTGTTATGTCCTGCACTCACAAATGGATTAGAGATTTTACTATAAAACAGGGATAACAACAGCTGAACCTTATCATGCTAATTCTTATCTTCGACTGACCATTTTCTCCATATTAATACCCTTGAAAATTTGTCTCTATGCTAGGGGAAAAATGGTACCAACCTTACATAAGGAGGACTAGCAGTTTTTGCCCTATTGAAATCCTAAATATGCTTTTCTATAATTAATGCAAGTACTAAGGGATGCATTCATGGCATAAAAATAAGCAAGCATTGAAATAGGAGTACATGGCATTCATTTAGAAATATCACAATGAGAATTAAGCAAGACATGCAAGATATGGAACAAGAAGAATTAACAAATAAATCACCAATTCTATCTATTCCAATCGTGTTGATGAATCTTATCTTGCTCTTAATCGATTTTTAAACTAATACATCTTAACAAACAATTCAAATTAAATGAATAAATCACATTGTAATAGGATACAGAGAGTAAGCATAAACAAAGGTCTTATATGATGGAAAACATATATCTCACTAAAGCAATAAATCATATTCAACAAATATTCAAACACATATTTAAGATCATCGAAAGTAACTTGCACAAGTTAAACATCATTACTAGTTGCCAAAAAAAAATATTCTAGTGAACTAGTTCAACATTATCTATATGATACTGTCATGCTTATGTGAGTGTTAAACATTTAACACTAAGATCTTATCATGCATTGACTATTGAGAGCAAAATATTGCAGTGGTTCAAGAAATTGAAACATGAGATATATGAGTTGGATCTCATCTTCAGAGATTTCTATGAAAGCAAGAGATTTATGATCTTCCTTCTCGTCATCTCATCCATCCCAACTCTTTCCCGATGCACTATAAGTTTTGACTAGCTGCTCCCTAAGACTACATTCCACCTTGGTCACAACTCTTCAACTGAATCCCTACCCACCCTTGTTTGTCAAGCTTCTTATTCTGTTGTAGCAAAACCCTGATAATTATTTATTACATATATCTTGTGAACTATAATTATTGAATTTTATTTCTATCCCAATCTCAATCTTGTAACCACCTCTTGAACTAAATCTTTAAGAGTCTCTGCTTCAGAATAGATAGGTTTGATCCTTGGATATAGATTTTTATTCCACGTGAATCTGATGCGACTAAACTTCCCTGACATATGAAACATTGCCCTGACGTCCGGTCCCTCAAATATTCTTAAAGTGTACAAGTCAGTTACATCAACCTGAGCTTCCTCTGATTCAACTACCATTAACTCTTACATTCTGTGCTGAAGTTCCAACTTTAATGTCTGTGACTGAGATATTGTATGTCCCCACTATTCTCTCTAACCTCCTTGATTCCTTCTTTTATGATCTCTATGATTCCCGGATAAATGTAGCATTCGTACAAACATTATGTGACTGTATAATCTGGAATCATTAGAGTTGTCTTAAAGTCTTCGAGAAAAACTGTATACGTAGAAA
>NW_027421001.1:0-19991 GCF_009905375.1 Apium graveolens | reverse complement strand
TTAATAGAACCGATCTGATTCTCTGAACAATCGGAATTGTGTTTCACATTTGACTCTAATCAACCATGTAAGTCACTTTTCACCCATATTAGAGTCACTTTGCACCCTAAAAAGTCATTTCCACATATATTTGTACAATTAACATGTTAACATCATATACATCCAATTTGACATCCTTTTACCACCTCTTAGTTCCACTTTCACACAAGTCAATTTTGTTCCACATTTTGGTCTAATTAACCATGTAAGTCACTTTTCACCATATTAGAGTCACTTTGCACCCTATAAAGTCACTTTCCACCATATATTTGTACAATTAACATGTTAACATCATATCCATTCAATTTGACATCGTTTTACCACCTCTTAGTTCCACTTTAATACAAGTCAATTGTGTTTCACATTTTGGCTCTAATCAACCATGTAAGTCACTTTTCACCATATTAGAGTCACTTTGCACCCTATAAGTCACTTTCCACCAATATTTGTACAATTAACATGTTAACATCATATACATCCAATTTGACATTCTTTTATCACCTCTTAGTTCCACTTTCATACAAGTCAATTTTGTTTCACATTTTGGCTCTAATCAACCATGTAAGTTATTTTTACCCTATTAGAGTCACTTTGCACCCTAAAAGAGTCACTTTCCACTATATTTGTACAATTAAATGTTAACATCATAATACATCCAATTTGACATCCTTTTACCACCTCTTAGTTCCACTTCACACAAGTCAATTTTTTTCCACATTTGGTTCTAATTAACATGTAAGTCACTTTTCACATATAGAGTCACTTTGCACCCTATAAGAGTCACTTTCCACCATATATTTGTACAATTAACATGTTAACATTATATACATCAATTTGACATCGTTTTATCACCTTTAGTTCCACTTTCTTACAAGTCAATTTTGTTTACATTTTGGCTAATCAACCATGTAAGTCACTTTTCACCTATTAGAGTCACTTTGCACCCTAAAAGGACACTTCCATATATATTGTGTACAATTAACATGTTAACATCATATACATCCAATTTGACATCTTTACCCTCTTAGTTCCACTTTCACACAAGTCAATTTTATTCCACATTTTGGTTCTAATAACGATGTAATTTTTCCTATATTAGAGTCACTTTGCACCCTATAAGACTCACTTTCCACCATATATTTGTACAATTAACATGTTAACATCATATCATCAATTTGACATCGTTTAATCACGCTCTTAGTTCCACTTTAATTACAAGTCATTGTGTTTCACATTTGGCTACTAATCACCTGTAAGTCACTTTCAAACCATATTAAAGTCACTTTGTACCCTAAAAGATTCAGTTTCCACTATATATTTGTACAATTAACATGTTAACATCATAGTACATCCAAACTTGGACATCCTTTTACCACCTCTTAGTTTCCACTTTTCACACAATCAATTTGTTCCACCACATTTTGGTTCTAATTAACATGTAAGTCACTTTTCACTCATATTAGAGTCCTTTGCAACCCTATAAACATCACTTTCATCATAAAAAAAATATTTTGTACAATGAAAATGTTAACATCATATGCCATTCAATTTGACATCGTTTTTAACCACCTCTTAGTTCCAACTTTAATACAGTCAAATTGTAGTTTCAACATTTCGGCTCTAATCCAACCTATGTAAGGGCTCCTTTTCACCATATTAGAGGTCACCTTTGCACCCTAGAAAGAGTCAGTTTCCACCTATATTTGTACAATTAACATGTTACATCATATACATCCAATTTGACTTCATTTTACACCTCTTAGTTCCACTTTCATACAAGTCAATTTTGTTTCACATTTTGGCTCTAATCAACCATGTAAGTCACTTTTCACTATATTAAAGTCACTTTGCACCCTAAAAGAGTCAGTTTCCACTAATATATTTGTACAATTAACATGTTACATCATATAACATCCAATTTTAACATCCTTTTACCACCTCTTAGTTCCACTTTCACACAAGTCAATTTTGTTCCACATTTTCGGTTCTAATTAACCATGTAAGTCACTTTTCACTATATTAGAGTCACTTTGCACCCTATAAGACTCACTTTCCACCATATATTTGTACAATTAACATGTTAACATCATATCCATTCAATTTGACTATCGTTTTTACCACCTCTTAGTTCCACTTTAATACAAGTCAATTGTGTTTCACATTTTGGCTCTAATCAACCATGTAAGTCACTTTTCACCATATTAGAGTCACTTTGCACCCTAAAAGAGTCATTTCCACCATATATTGTACAATTAACATGTTAACATCATATACATCCAATTGACATCCTTTTACCACCTCTTAGTTCCACTTTCACACAAGTCAATTTTGTTCCACATTTTGGTTCTAAATTAACCATGTAAGTCACTTTTTCACCATATTAGAGTCACTTTGCACCCTATTAAGAGTCACTTTCCACATATATTTGTACAATTAACATGTTAACATATATCCATTCAATTTGACATCGTTTTATCACCTCTTAGTTCCACTTTCATATCAAGTTCAATTGTGTTTCACATTTGGCTCTAATCAACCATGTAAGTCACTTTTCACCATATTAGAGTCACTTTGCACCCTATAAGAGTCACTTTCCACATATATTTATACAATTACATGTTAACATCATATACATCCAATTTGACATTCTTTTATCACCTCTTAGTTCCACTTTCATACAAGTCAATTTTGTTTCACATTTTGGCTCTAATTCAACCATGTAAGTCACTTTGCACCATATTAAAGTCACTTTGCACCCTATAAGAGTCAGTTTCCACATATATTTGTACAATTAACATGTTAACATATACATCCAATTTGACATCTTTACCACCTCTTAGTTCCACTTTCAACAAGTCAATTTTGTTCCACATTTTGGTTCTAATTAACCATGTAAGTCACTTTTCACTATATTAGAGTCACTTTGCACCCTATAAGAGTCACTTTCCACCATATATTTGTACAATTAACATGTTAACTCATATCCATTCAATTTGACATGTTTTACCACCTCTTAGTTCCACTTTAATACAAGTCAATTGTGTTCACATTTTGGCTCTAATCAACCATGTAAGTCATTTTTCACCATATTAGAGTCACTTTGCACCCTATAAGAGTCACTTTCCACATATTTGTACAATTAACATGTTAACATCATATACATCCAATTTGACATCTTTATCACCTCTTAGTTCCACTTTCGTACAAGTCAATTTTGTTTCACATTTGGCTCTAATCAACATCCAATTTGACATTCTTTTACCACCTCTTAGTTCCACTTCACACAAGTCAATTTGTTCCACATTTTGGTTCTAATTAACCATGTAAGTTACTTTTCACCATATTAGAAGTCACTTTGCACCCTATAAGAGTCACTTTCCACCATATATTTGTACAATTAACATGTTAACATTAGATCCATTCAATTTGACATCGTTTTATCAACCTCTTAGTTCCACTTTATTACAAGTCAATTTTGTTTACATTTTGGCTCTAATCAACCATGTAAGTCACTTTGCACCATATTAAGTCACTTTGCAACCCTAAAAGTGTCAGTTTCACTATATATTTGTACAATTAACATGTTAACATCATATACATCCAATTTGACATCCTTTTATACCACCTCTTAGTTTCCACTTTCACACAAGTCAATTTTGTTCCACATTTTGGTTCTAATTCAACCATGTAAGTCACTTTTCACCTATATTAGAGTCACTTTGCAACCTATAAGAGTCAGTTTCCACTATATATTTGTACAATTAATATGTTAACATCATATACATCAATTTGACATCCTTTTACCACCTCTTAGTTCCACTTCACACAAGTCAATTGTGTTTCACATTTTGGCTCTAATCAACCATGTAAGTCACTTTTCACCATATTAGAGTCACTTTGCACCCTATAAGATCCTTTCCACATATATTTGTACAATAACATGTTAACATCATATACTCCAATTGACATCTTTTATCACCTCTTAGTTCCACTTTCGTACAAGTCAATTTTTGTTTCACATTTTGGCTCTAATCAACATCCAATTTGACATTTTTTACCACCTCTTAGTTCCACTTTCACCAAGTCAATTTGTTCCACATTTTGGTTCAATTAACCATGCAAGTTACTTTTCACCATATTAAAGTCACTTTGCACCCTATAAGAGTCACTTTCTACCATATATTTGTACAATTAACATGTTAACTTATATCCATTCAATTTGACATCGTTTCATCACCTCTTAGTTCCACTTTCTTACAAGTCAATTTTGTTTAACATTTTGGCTTTAATCAACCATGTAAGTCACTTTTCACCATATTAGAGTCACTTTGCACCCTAAAAGAGTCAGTTTCCACTATATATTTGTACAATTAACATGTTAACATCATATACATCCAATTTGACATCCTTTACCACCTCTTAGTTCCACTTTCACACAAGTCAATTTGTTCCACATTTTGGTTCTAATTAACCATGTAAGTCACTTTTCACTATATTAGAGTCACTTTGCACCCTATAAGACTCACTTTCCACCATATATTTGTACAATTAACATGTTAACATCATATCCATTCAATTTGACATCGTTTTACCACCTCTTAGTTCCATTTTAATACAAGTCAATTGTATTTCACATTTTCGCTCTAATCAACCATGTAAGTCACTTTTCACCATATTAGAGTCACTTTGCACCCTAAAAGAGTCAGTTTCCACCATATATTTGTACAATTAACATGTTAACATCATATACATCCAATTGACATTCTTTATCCACCTCTTAGTTCCACTTTCACTAAGTCAATTTTGTTTCCCCATTTTGGTTCTAATTTAATCATGTAAGTCATCTTTTCACTATATTAGAGTCACTTTTGCACCCTATAAGAGTCACTTTCCACCATATATTTGTACAATTAACATGGTAACATCATATCCATTAAATTTGACATTGTTTTACCACCTATTAGTTCCACTTTACTACAAGTCAATTGTGTTTCATCATTTTTGGCTTCTAATAACCATGTAAGTCATTTTTTCCACCATATTAGAGTCCACTTTGCCACCCTATAAGAGTCACTTTCCACCCATATATTTGTACAATTAACTTGTTAAACATCATATACAATCCAATTTTTGCACATTTCTTTTATCACCTCTTAGTTCCAACTTTTCGTCCAAAGTCAATTTTTGTTTCACATTTTTGGCTCTAATCAACATTCCAATTTGACGTTCTTTTACCCCCTCCTTTAGTCTACCACTTTCACACAAGTTTCAATTTTGTTCCACATTTTGGTTTAATTAACCATGTAAGTTACTTTTTCCAATATTAAAGTCACTTTGCACCCTAATAAGAGTCACTTTCCACCATATATTTGTACAATTAACATGTTAACATCATATCCATTCAATTTGACATCGTTTTACCACCTCTTAGTTCCACTTTAATACAAGTCAATTGTGTTTCACATTTTGGCTCTAATCAACCATGTAAGTCACTTTTCACCATATTAGAGTCACTTTGCACCCTATAAGAGTCACTTTCCACCATATATTTGTACAATTAACATGTTAACATCATATACATCCAATTTGACATTCTTTTATCACCTCTTAGTTCCACTTTCATACAAGTCAATTTTGTTTCACATTTTGGCTCTAATCAACCATGTAAGTCACTTTTCACTATATTAAAGTCACTTTGCACCCTAAAAGAGTCAGTTTCCACTATATATTTGTACAATTAACATGTTAACATCATATACATCCAATTTGACATCCTTTTACCACCTCTTAGTTCCACTTTCACACAAGTCAATTTTGTTCACATTTTGGTTCTAATTAACCATGTAAGTCACTTTTCACTATATTAGAGTCACTTTGCACCCTATAAGAGTCACTTTCCACCATATATTTGTACAATTAACATGTTAACATCATATCATTCCATTGACATCTGTTTATACCTACTTTTCCTTAAGTTCCACTTTCTCTAATACATCAATTGTTTTTCCACCTTGGCCTCTTTCAATCAATCCAATTTTGGTTCAAGTCACATTTTTCACCATATTAAGTCACTTTGCACCCTATAAGAGTCACTTTCCACCATATATTTTTACAAGATCATGTTAACATTATATCCATTCCATTGACATCGTTTTATCCACCTCTTCGTTCCACTTTCATACAAGTCAATTTTGTATTCACATTTGGCTCTAATCAACCATGTAAGTCAGCTTTTCACCTATATTTAAGTCACTTTGCACCCTAAAAGAGTCAGTTTCCACTATATATTGTACAATTAACATTTAACATCATATACATCCAATTTGACATCCTTTTACCACCTCTTAGTTCCACTTTCACACAAGTCAATTTTGTTCCACATTTTGGTTCTAATTAACCATGTAAGTCACTTTTCACTATATTAGAGTCACTTTGCACCCTATAAGACTCACTTTCCACCATATATTTGTACAATTAACATGTTAACATATATCCATTCAATTTGACATCGTTTTACCACCTCTTAGTTCCACTTTAATACAAGTCAATTGTGTTTCACATTTTGGCTCTAATCAACCATGTAAGTCACTTTTCACCATATTAGAGTCACTTTGCACCCTAAAAGAGTCAGTTTCCACCATATATTTGTACAATTAACATGTTAACATCATATACATCCAATTTGACATCCTTTTACCACCTCTTAGTTCCACTTTCACACAAGTCAATTTTGTTCCACATTTTGGTTCTAATTAACCATGTAAGTCACTTTTCACTATATTAGAGTCACTTTGCACCCTATAAGAGTCACTTTCCACCATATATTTGTACAATTAACATGTTAACATTATATCCATTCAATTTGACATCGTTTTACCACCTCTTAGTTCCACTTTAATACAAGTCAATTGTGTTTCACATTTTGGCTCTAATCAACCATGTAAGTCACTTTTCACCATATTAGAGTCACTTTGCACCCTAAAAGAGTCACTTTCCACTATATATTTGTACAATTAACATGTTAACATCATATACATCCAATTTGACATCCTTTTACCACCTCTTAGTTCCACTTTCACACAAGTCAATTTTGTTCCACATTTTGGTTCTAATTAACCATGTAAGTCACTTTTCACTATATTAGAGTCACTTTGCACCCTATAAGAGTCACTTTCCACCATATATTTGTACAATTAACATGTTAACATCATATCCATTCAATTTGACATCGTTTTATCACCTCTTAGTTCCACTTTCATACAAGTCAATTTTGTTTCACATTTTGGCTCTAATCAACCATGTAAGTCACTTTTCACCATATTAAGTCACTTTGCACCCTATAAAGAGTCACTTTCCACTATATATTTGTACAATTAACATGTTAACATCATATACATCCAATTTGACATTCTTTTACCACCTCTTAGTTCCACTTTCATACAAGTCAATTTTGTTTCACATTTTGGCTCTAATCAACCATGTAAGTCACTTTTCACTATATTAGAGTCACTTTGCACCCTATAAGAGTCACTTTCCACTATATATTTGTACAATTAACATGTTAACATCATATACATCCAATTTGACATCCTTTTACCACCTCTTAGTTCCACTTTCACACAAGTCAATTTTGTTTCCACATTTTGGCTTCTAATAACCATGTAAGTCACTTTTCACCATATTAGAGTCACTTTGCACCCTATAAAGAGTCACTTTCCACCATATATTTGTACAATTAACATGTTAACATTCATATCCATCAATTTGACATCTTTTATCACCTCTTAGTTCCACTTTCATACAAGTCAATTGTGTTTCACATTTTGGCTCTAATCAACCATGTAAGTCACTTTTCACTATATTAGAGTCACTTTGCACCCTAAAAGAGTCATTTTCCACTATATATTTGTACAATTACATGTTAACATCATATACATCCAATTTGACATCCTTTTACCACCTCTTAGTTCCACTTTCACACAAGTCAATTTTGTTCCACATTTTGGTTCTAATTAACCATGTAAGTACTTTTCACCATATTAGAGTCACTTTGCACCCTATAAGAGTCACTTTCCACCATATATTTGTACAATTAACATGTTAACATTATATCCATTCAATTTGACATCGTTTTATCACCTCTTAGTTCCACTTTCATACAAGTCAATTTTGTTTCACATTTTGGCTCTAATCAACCATGTAAGTCACTTTTCACCATATTAGAGTCACTTTGCACCCTAAAAGAGTCACTTTCCACTATATATTTGTACAATTAACATGTTAACATCATATACATCCAATTTGACATCTTTTACCACCTCTTAGTTCCACTTTCACACAAGTCAATTTTGTTCCACATTTTGGTTCTAATTAACCATGTAAGTCACTTTTCACTATATTAGAGTCACTTTGCACCCTATAAGACTCACTTTCCACCATATATTTGTACAATTAACATGTTAACATCATATCCATTCAATTTGACATCGTTTTACCACCTCTTAGTTCCACTTTAATACAAGTCAATTGTGTTTCACATTTTGGCTCTAATCAACCATGTAAGTCACTTTTCACCATATTAGAGTCACTTTGCACCCTAAAAGAGTCAGTTTCCACTATATATTTGTACAATTAACATGTTAACATCATATACATCCAATTTGACATCCTTTTACCACCTCTTAGTTCCACTTTCACACAAGTCAATTTTGTTCCACATTTTGGTTCTAATTAACCATGTAAGTCACTTTTCACTATATTAGAGTCACTTTGCACCCTATAAGAGTCACTTTCCACCATATATTTGTACAATTAACATGTTAACATCATATCCATTCAATTTGACATCGTTTTTACACCTCTTAGTTCCACTTTAATACAAGTCAATTTGTGTTCACATTTGGCTCTAATCAACCATGTAAGTACTTTTCACCATATTAGAGTCACTTTGCACCCTATAAGAGTCACTTTCCACCATATATTTGTACAATTAACATGTTAACATCATATACATCCATTGACATTCTTTTATCACCTCTTAGTTCCACTTTCATACAAGTCCAATTTTGTTTCACATTTTGGCTCTAATCAACCATGGTAAGTCACTTTTCACCATATTAAAGTCACTTTGCACCCTAAAAGAGTCAGTTTCCACTATATATTTGTACAATTAACATGTTAACATCATGTACATCCAATTTGACATCCTTTTACCGCCTCTTAGTTCCACTTTCACACAAGTCAATTTTGTTCCACATTTTGGTTCTAATTAACCATGTAAGTACTTTTCACCATATTTAGAGTCACTTTGCACCCTATAAGAGTCACTTTCCACCATATATTGTACAATTAACATGTTAACATCATATCCATTCAATTTGACATCGTTTTATCACCTCTTAGTTCCACTTTCATACAAGTCAATTTTGTTTCACATTTTGGCTCTAATCAACCATGTAAGTCACTTTTCACTATATTAAAGTCACTTTGCACCCTAAAAGAGTCAGTTTCCACTATATATTTGTACAATTAACATGTTAACATCATATACATCCAATTTGACATCCTTTTACCACCTCTTAGTTCCACTTTCACACAAGTCAATTTTGTTCCACATTTTGGTTCTAATTAACCATGTAAGTCACTTTTCACTATATTAGAGTCACTTTGCACCCTATAAGACTCACTTTCCACCATATATTTGTACAATTAACATGTTAACATCATATCCATTCAATTTGACATCGTTTTACCACCTCTTAGTTCCACTTTAATACAAGTCAATTGTGTTTCACATTTTGGCTCTAATCAACCATGTAAGTCACTTTTCACCATATTAGAGTCACTTTGCACCCTATAAAGAGTCACTTTCCACCATATATTTGTACAATTAACATGTTAACATCATATACATCCATTTGACATTCTTTTATCACCTCTTAGTTCCACTTTCGTACAAGTCAATTTTGTTTCACATTTTGGCTCTAATCAACATCCAATTGACATTCTTTTACCACCTCTTAGTTCCACTTCACACAAGTCAATTTTGTTCCACATTTTGGTTCTAATTAAACCATGTAAGTTACTTTTCCCCATATTAAAGTCACTTTGCACCCTATAAGATTCACTTTCCACCATATATTTGTACAATTAACATGTTAACATTATATCCATTCAATTTGACATCGTTTATTCACCTCTTTAGGTTCCACTTTCATACAAGTCAATTTTGTTTCAACATTTTGGCTCTAATCAACCATGTAAGTCACTTTTCACTATATTAAAGTCACTTTGCACCCTAAAAGAGTCAGTTTCCACTAAATATTTGTACATTTAACATGTTAACATCATATACATCCAGTTTGACATCCTTTTACCACCTCTTAGTTCCACTTTCACACAAGTCAATTTTGTTCCACATTTTGGTTCTAACTAACCATGTAAGTTACTTTTCACCATATTTGAGTCACTTTGCACCCTATAAGAGTCACTTTCCACCATATATTTGTACAATTAACATGTTAACATCATATCCATTCAATTTGACATCGTTTTACCACCTCTTAGTTCCACTTTAATACAAGTCAATTGTGTTTCACATTTTGGCTCTAATCAACCATGTAAGTCACTTTTCACCATATTAGAGTCACTTTGCACCCTATAAGAGTCACTTTCCACCATATATTTGTACAATTAACATGTTAACATCATATACATCCAATTTGACATTCTTTTATCACCTCTTAGTTCCACTTTCATACAAGTCAATTTTGTTTCACATTTTGGCTCTAATCAACCATGTAAGTCACTTTTCACTATATTAAGTCACTTTGCACCCTAAAAGAGTCACTTTCCACTATATATTTGTACAATTAACATGTTAACATCATATACATCCAATTTGACATCCTTTTACCACCTCTTAGTTCCACTTTCACACAAGTCAATTTTGTTCCACATTTTGGTTCTAATTAACCATGTAAGTCACTTTTCACCATATTAGAGTCACTTTGCACCCTATAAGAGTCACTTTCCACCATATATTTGTACAATTAACATGTTAACATCATATCCATTCAATTTGACATCGTTTTATCACCTCTTAGTTCCACTTTCATACAAGTCAATTTTGTTTCACATTTTGGCTCTAATCAACCATGTAAGTCACTTTTCACCATATTAGAGTCACTTTGCACCCTAAAAGAGTCAGTTTCCACTATATATTTGTACAATTAACATGTTAACATCATATACATCCAATTTGACATCCTTTTACCACCTCTTAGTTCCACTTTCACACAAGTCAATTTTGTTCCACATTTTGGTTCTAATTAACCATGTAAGTCACTTTTCACTATATTAGAGTCACTTTGCACCCTATAAGAGTCACTTTCCACCATATATTTGTACAATTAACATGTTAACATCATATCCATTCAATTTGACATCGTTTTACCACCTCTTAGTTCCACTTTAATACAAGTCAATTGTGTTTCACATTTTGGCTCTAATCAACCATGTAAGTCACTTTTCACCATATTAGAGTCACTTTGCACCCTATAAGAGTCACTTTCCACCATATATTTGTACAATTAACATGTTAACATCATATACATCCAATTTGACATTCTTTTATCACCTCTTAGTTCCACTTTCATACAAGTCAATTTTGTTTCACATTTTGGCTCTAATCAACCATGTAAGTCACTTTTCACTATATTAAAGTCACTTTGCACCCTAAAAGAGTCACTTTCCACTATATATTTGTACAATTAACATGTTAACATCATATACATCCAATTTGACATCCTTTTACCACCTCTTAGTTCCACTTTCACACAAGTCAATTTTGTTCCACATTTTGGCTCTAATTAACCATGTAAGTCACTTTTCACCATATTAGAGTCACTTTGCACCCTATAAGAGTCACTTTCCACCATATATTTGTACAATTAACATGTTAACATCATATACATCCAATTTGACATTCTTTTATCACCTCTTAGTTCCACTTTCGTACAAGTCAATTTTGTTTCACATTTTGGCTCTAATCAACATCCAATTTGACATTCTTTTACCACCTCTTAGTTCCACTTTCACACAAGTCAATTTTGTTCCACATTTTGGTTCTAATTACCATGTAAGTTACTTTTCACCATATTAAAGTCACTTTGCACCCTATAAGAGTCACTTTCCACCATATATTTGTACAATTAACATGTTAACATTATATCCATTCAATTTGACATCGTTTTATCACCTCTTAGTTCCACTTTCTTACAAGTCAATTTTGTTTAACATTTTGGCTTTAATCAACCATGTAAGTCACTTTTCACCATATTAGAGTCACTTTGCACCCTAAAAGAGTCAGTTTCCACTATATATTTGTACAATTAACATGTTAACATCATATACATCCAATTTGACATCCTTTTACCACCTCTTAGTTCCACTTTCACACAAGTCAATTTTGTTCCACATTTTGGTTCTAATTAACCATGTAAGTCACTTTTCACTATATTAGAGTCACTTTGCACCCTATAAGAGCTCACTTTCCACCATATATTTGTACAATTAACATGTTAACATTATATCCATTCAATTTGACATCGTTTTATCACCTCTTAGTTCCACTTTAATACAAGTCAATTGTGTTTCACATTTTGGCTCTAATCAACCATGTAAGTCACTTTTCACCATATTAGAGTCACTTTGCACCCTAAAAGAGTCACTTTCCACCTATATATTTGTACAATTAACATGTTAACATCATATACATCCAATTTGACATCCTTTTACCACCTCTTAGTTCCACTTTCACACAAGTCAATTTTGTTCACATTTTGGTTCTAATTAACCATGTAAGTTACTTTTCACTATATTTGAGTCACTTTGCACCCTATAAGAGTCACTTTCCACCATATATTTGTACAATTAACATGTTAACATAATATCCATTCAATTTGACATCGTTTTACCACCTCTTAGTTCCAGTTTAATACAAGTCAATTTTGTTTCACATTTTGGCTCTAATCAACCATGTAAGTCACTTTTCACCATATTAGAGTCACTTTGCACCCTATATGAGTCACTTTCCACCATATATTTGTACAATTAACATGTTAACATCATATCCATTCAATTTGACATCTTTTATCCACCTCTTAGTTCCACTTTCATACAAGTCAATTTTGTTTCACATTTTGGCTCTAATCAACCATGTAAGTCACTTTTCACTATATTAGAGTCACTTTGCACCCTAAAAGAGTCAGTTTCCACTATATATTTGTACAATTAACATGTTAACATCATATACATCCAATTTGACATCCTTTTACCACCTCTTAGTTCCACTTTCATACAAGTCAATTTTGTTCCACATTTTGGTTCTAATTAACCATGTAAGTCACTTTTCACTATATTAGAGTCACTTTGCACCCTATAAGACTCACTTTCCACCATATATTTGTACAATTAACATGTTAACATCATATCCATTCAATTTGACATCGTTTTACCACCTCTTAGTTCCACTTTAATACAAGTCAATTGTGTTTCACATTTTGGCTCTAATCAACCATGTAAGTCACTTTTCACCATATTAGAGTCACTTTGCACCCTAAAAGAAGTCACTTTCCACCATATATTTGTACAATTAACATGTTAACATCATATACATCCAATTTGACATCCTTTTACCACCTCTTAGTTCCACTTTCACACAAGTCAATTTTGTTCCACATTTTGGTTCTAATTAACCATGTAAGTCACTTTTCACTATATTAGAGTCACTTTGCACCCTATAAGACTCACTTTCCACCATATATTTGTACAATTAACATGTTAACATCATATCCATTCAATTTGACATCGTTTTACCACCTCTTAGTTCCACTTTAATACAAGTCAATTGTGTTTCACATTTTGGCTCTAATCAACCATGTAAGTCACTTTTCACTATATTAGAGTCACTTTGCACCCTAAAAGAGTCAGTTTCCACTATATATTTGTACAATTAACATGTTAACATCATATACATCCAATTTGACATCCTTTTACCACCTCTTAGTTCCACTTTCACACAAGTCAATTTTGTTCCACATTTTGGTTCTAATTAACCATGTAAGTCACTTTTCACCATATTAGAGTCACTTTGCACCCTATAAGAGTCACTTTCCACCATATATTTGTACAATTAACATGTTAACATCATATCCATTCAATTTGACATCGTTTTATCACCTCTTAGTTCCACTTTCATACAAGTCAATTTTGTTTCACATTTTGGCTCTAATCAACCATGTAAGTCACTTTTCACCATATTAGAGTCACTTTGCACCCTATAAGAGTCACTTTCCACCATATATTTGTACAATTAACATGTTAACATTATATCCATTCAATTTGACATCATTTTATCACCTCTTAGTTCCACTTTCATACAAGTCAATTTTGTTTCACATTTTGGCTCTAATCAACCATGTAAGTCACTTTTCACTATATTAGAGTCACTTTGCACCCTAAAAGAGTCACTTTCCACTATATATTGTACAATTAACATGTTAACATCATATACATCCAAGTTTGACATCCTTTTACCACCTCTTAGTTCCACTTTCACACAAGTCAATTTTGTTCCACATTTTGGTTCTAATAACCATGTAAGTCACTTTTCACCATATTAGAGTCACTTTGCACCCTATAAGAGTCACTTTCCACCATATATTTGTACAATTAACATGTTAACATCATATCCATTCAATTTGACATCGGTTTATCACCTCTTAGTTCCACTTTCATACAAGTCAATTTTGTTTCACATTTTGGCTCTAATCAACCATGTAAGTCACTTTTCACCATATTAGAGTCACTTTGCACCCTAAAGAGTCACTTTCCACTATATATTTGTACAATTAACATGTTAACATCATATACATCCAATTTGCATTCTTTTATCACCTCTTAGTTCCACTTTCGTACAATCAATTTTGTTTCACATTTTGGCTCTAATCAACATCCAATTTGACATTCTTTTACCACCTCTTAGTTCCACTTCACACAAGTCATTTTGTTCCCATTTTGGTTCTAATTAACCATGTAAGTTACTTTTCACCATAATTAAAGTCACTTTGCACCCTATAGAGTCACTTTCCACCATATATTTGTACAATTAACATGTTAACATTATATCCATTCAATTTGACATCGTTTTATCACCTCTTAGTTCCACTTCATACAAGTCAATTTTGTTTCACATTTTGGCTCTAATCAACCATGTAAGTCACTTTTCACTATATTAAAGTCACTTTGCACTCCTAAAAGAGTCAGTTTCCACTAATATTTGTACATTTAACATGTTAACATCATATTACATCCAGTTTGACAATCCTTTATACCACCTCTTAGTTCCACTTTCATCACAAGTCAATTTTGTTCCACATTTTGGTTCTAATTAACCATGTAAGTCACTTTTCACTATATTAGAGTCACTTTGCACCCTATAAGAGTCACTTTCCACCATATATTTGTACAATTAACATGTTAACATCATATCCATTCAATTTGACATCGTTTTACCACCTCTTAGTTCCACTTTAATACAAGTCAATTGTGTTTCACATTTTGGCTCTAATCAACCATGTAAGTCACTTTTCACCATATTAGAGTCACTTTGCACCCTATAACGGTCAATTTCCACCATATATTTGTACAATTAACATGTTAACATCATATACATCCAATTTGACATTCTTTTATCACCTCTTAGTTCCACTTTCATACAAGTCAATTTTGTTTCACATTTTGGCTCTAATCAACCATGTAAGTCACTTTTCACTATATTAAAGTCACTTTGCACCCTAAAAGAGTCAGTTTCCACTATATATTTGTACAATTAACATGTTAACATCATATACATCCAATTTGACATCCTTTTACCACCTCTTAGTTCCACTTTCACACAAGTCAATTTTGTTCCACATTTTGGTTCTAATTAACCATGTAAGTCACTTTTCACTATATTAGAGTCACTTTGCACCCTATAAGAGTCACTTTCCACCATATATTTGTACAATTAACATGTTAACATCATATCCATTCAATTTGACATCGTTTTACCACCTCTTAGTTCCACTTTAATACAAGTCAATTGTGTTTCACATTTTGGCTCTAATCAACCATGTAAGTCACTTTTCACCATATTAGAGTCACTTTGCACCCTAAAAGAGTCAGTTTCCACTATATATTTGTACAATTAACATGTTAACATCATATACATCCAATTTGACATCCTTTTACCACCTCTTAGTTCCACTTTCACACAAGTCAATTTTGTTCCACATTTTGGTTCTAATTAACCATGTAAGTCACTTTTCACTATATTAGAGTCACTTTGCACCCTATAAGAGTCACTTTCCACCATATATTTGTACAATTAACATGTTAACATCATATCCATTCAATTTGACATCGTTTTACCACCTCTTAGTTCCACTTTAATACAAGTCAATTGTGTTTCACATTTTGGCTCTAATCAACCATGTAAGTCACTTTTCACCATATTAGAGTCACTTTGCACCCTATAAGAGTCACTTTCCACCATATATTTGTACAATTAACATGTTAACATCATATACATCCAATTTGACATTCTTTTATCACCTCTTAGTTCCACTTTCATACAAGTCAATTTTGTTTCACATTTTGGCTCTAATCAACCATGTAAGTCACTTTTCACTATATTAAAGTCACTTTGCACCCTAAAGAGTCAGTTTCCACTATATATTTGTACAATTAACATGTTAACATCATATACATCCAATTTGACATCCTTTTACCACCTCTTAGTTCCACTTTCACACAAGTCAATTTTGTTCCACATTTTGGTTCTAATTAACCATGTAAGTCACTTTTCACTATATTAGAGTCACTTTGCACCCTATAAGACTCACTTTCTACCATATATTTGTACAATTAACATGTTAACATCATATCCATTCAATTGAAATCGTTTTACCACCTCTTAGTTCCATTTAATACAAGTCAATTGGTTTTCACATTTTGGCTCTAATCAACCATGTAAGTCACTTTTCACCATATTAGAGTCACTTTGCACCCGAAAAGAGTCACTTTCCACCATATATTTGTACAATTAACATGTTAACCATCATATACATCCAATTTGACATGCTTTTATCACCTCTTCGTTCCACTTTCTACACAACGTCAATTTTGTTTCACATTTTGGCTTTAATCAACATCCAATTTGACATTCGTTTACCACCTCTTAGTTTCCACTTTCACACAAGGCAATTTTGGTTCCACATTTTTGGTTCTAATTAACCATGGTAAGTTACCTTTTCACGATTAAAAGTCACTTGCACCCTATATAGAGTCAATTTACCATAATATTGGTACAATTAACATGGTTAACATTAATACATTCCAATTTGACATCGTTTATCACCTCTTAGTTCCACTTTCATACAAGTCAATTTTGTTTCACATTTTGGCTCTAATCAACCATGTAAGTCACTTTTCACTATATTAAAGTCACTTTGCACCCTAAAAGAGTCAGTTTCCACTATATATTTGTACAATTAACATGTTAACATCATATACATCCAATTTGACATCCTTTTACCACCTCTTAGTTCCACTTTCACACAAGTCAATTTTGTTCCACATTTTGGTTCTAATTAACCATGTAAGTCACTTTTCACTATATTAGAGTCACTTTGCACCCTATAAGAGCTCACTTTCCACCATATATTTGTACAATTAACATGTTAACATCATATCCATTCAATTTGACATCGTTTTACCACCTCTTAGTTCCACTTTAATACAAGTCAATTGTGTTTCACATTTTGGCTCTAATCAACCATGTAAGTCACTTTTCACCATATTAGAGTCACTTTGCACCCTAAAAGAGTCAATTTCCACCATATATTTGTACAATTACATGTTAACATCATATACATCCAATTTGACATCCTTTTACCACCTCTTAGTTCCACTTTCACACAATTCAATTTTGTTCCACATTTTGGTTCTAATTAACCATGTAAGTCACTTTTCACTATATTAGAGTCACTTTGCACCCTATAAGAGTCACTTTCCACCATATATTGTACAATTAATATGTTAACATCATATCCATTCAATTTGACATCGTTTTACCACCTCTTAGTTCCATTTTAATACAAGTCAATTGTGTTTCACATTTTGGCTCTAATCAACCATGTAAGTCACTTTTCACCATATTAGAGTCACTTTGCACCCGAAAAGAGTCACTTTCCACCATATTTGTACAATTAACATGTTAACATCATATACATCCAATTTGACATTCTTTATCACCTCTTAGTTCCACTTTCGTACAAGTCAATTTTGTTTCACATTTTGGCTCTAATCAACATCCAATTTGACATTCTTTTACCACCTCTTAGTTCCACTTTCACACAAGTCAATTTTGTTCCACATTTTGGTTCTAATTAACCATGTAAGTTACTTTTCACCATATATAGAGTCACTTTGCACCCTATAAGAGTCACTTTCCACCATATATTTGTACAATTAACATGTTAACATTATATCCATTCAATTTGACATCGTTTTATCACCTCTTAGTTCCACTTTCATACAAGTCAATTTGTTTCACATTTTGGCTCTAATCAACCATGTAAGTCACTTTTCACCATATTAAGTCACTTTGCACCCTAAAAGAGTCAGTTTCCACTATATATTTTGTACTATTAACATGTTAACATCATATACATCCAGTTTTGACATCCTTTTACCACCTCTTAGTTCCACTTTCATACAAGTCAATTTTGTTCCACATTTTGGTTCTAATTAACCATGTAAGTCACTTTTCACTATAATTAGAAGTCACTTTGCACCCTATAGAACTCACTTTCCACCTCATATCTTGTACAATTAACATGTAACATTATACATTCAATTTGACATCGTTTTACCACCCTTAGTTCCATTTTAATACAAGTCAATTGTGTTCACATTTTGGCTCTAATCAACCATGTAAGTCCACTTTTCACCAATATTAGAGTCACTTTGCCCTAAAAGAATCATTTCCACCATATATTTGTACAATTAAATGTTAACATCATATACCAATTTGACATCCTTTTACCACCTCTTAGTTCCCACTTTCACACAATTCATTTTGTTCCACATTTTGGTTCTAATTAACCATGTAAGTCACTTTCACTTAAGAGTCACTTTGCACTATAAGAGTCACTTCCACCATATATTTGTACAATTAACATGTAACCATCATATCCATTCAATTTGACATCGTTTACCACCCTTCGTTCCATTTTAATACAAGTCAATTGTGTTTCACATTTTGGCTCTAATCAACCAGTAAGTCACTTTTCACTATATTAAAGTCACTTGCACCCTAAAGAGTCAGTTTCCACTAAATATTTGTACATTAACATGTTAACATCATATACATCCAATTTGACATCCTTTACCACCTCTTAGTTCCACTTTCACACAAGTCAATTTTGTTCCACATTTTGGTTCTAATTAACCATGAAGTCACTTTTCACAATATTAGAGTCACTGTGCACCCTATAAGACTACTTTCCACCATATATTTGTACAATTAACATGTAACATCATACCACTTTACCACCTCTTAGTTCCACTTTCATACAAGTCAATTTTGTTTCACATTTTGGCTCTAATCAACCATGTAAGTCACTTTTCACCATATAGAGTCACTTTGCACCCTAAAAAAGTCACTTACCACTATATATTTGTACAATTAACATGTTAACATCATACATCCAATTTGACATTCTTTTATCACCTCTTAGTTCCACTTTCATACAAGTCAATTGTGTTTCACATTTTGGTCTAATAAACCATGTAAGTCATTTTTCACCATATTAGAGTCACTTTGCACCCTATAAGAGTCACTT
>NW_027421000.1:0-9818 GCF_009905375.1 Apium graveolens | reverse complement strand
AATTCATCTTGCATGTCAGGATTATAAAAATCTAGTAAAAGCACCACTCCCAAAACGAGACTCGTTCCGATTTAAAAGATTAATTTTTAAAATGATTTTTTCGACGATCCAACCGTACGGATGTTAAGATATATCAAATTTAGTATATTAAAAAATTATTAAAAAATTTGAATTCATCTTGCATGACTGGATTAAAAAAATCTAGGAAAAATACCACCCCCGACAACGAGACTCGTTCCCGATTTACAAGAATATTTAAAATGATTTTTTCGACGATCCAACCGTACAGATGTTAAGATATATCAGTTTTAGTCATATGAAAAAATTATTAAAAAATTTGAAATTCATCTTGCATGTGAGGATTAGAAAAATCTAGTAAGAGTACCACTCCCGACAACGAGTCTCGTTCCCGATTTACAAGAATATTATTTAAAATGATTTTTTCGAAGATCCAATCGTACGGATGTTAAGATATATCAATTTTAGTCATATAAAAAAATTATTAAAAAATTTGAAATTCATCTTGCATGTCCTGATTAAAAAAATCTAGGAAAAGTACCACCCCCGACAACGAGACTTGTTCCCGATTTACAAGAATAATATTTAAAATGATTTTTTCAATGATCCAACCATACAGATGTTAAGATATATCAATTTTAGTCATATGAAAAAATTATTAAAAAAATTTGAAATTCATCTTGCATGTCAGGATTAGAAAAATCAATTAAGAGTCCACTCCCGACAACGAGTCTCGTTCCCAATTTACAAGAATATTATTTAAAATAATTTTTTCGAAGATCCAATCATACGGATGTTAAGATATATCAATTTTAGTCATATGAAAAATTTATTAAAAAATTTGAAATTCATCTTGCATGTCAGGATTATAAAAATCTAGTAAAAGTACCACTCCCAAAAACGAGACTCGTTCCCGATTTAAAAGATTAATTTTAAAATGATTTTTTCGACGATCCAACCGTATGGATGTTAAGATATATCAATTTTAATCTTATGAAAAAATTATTAAAAATTTGAAATTCATCTTGCATGTCAGGATTATAAAAATCTAGTAAAAGTACCACTCCCAACAACGAGACTTGTTCCCGATTTACAAGATTAATTTTTAAAATGATTTTTTCGACGATCCAACCGCACGGATGTTAAGATATATCAATTTTAGTCTTATTAAAAAAATATTAAAAAAGTTGAAATTCATCTTGCATGATGGATTTAAAAAATCTAGGAAAAGTACCACCCCGACAACGAGACTCGTTCCCGATTTACAAGAATATTTAAAATGATTTTTTCGACGATCCAACCGTACAGATGTTAAGATATATCAATTTTAGTCATACGAAAAAATTATTAAAAAATTTGAAATTCATCTTGCATGTCAGGATTAGAAAAATATAGTAAGAGTACCACTCCCGATAACGAGTCTCGTTCCCGATTTACAAGAATATTATTTAAACTGATTTTTTCGAAGATCCAATCGTACGGATGTTAAGATATATCAATTTTAGTCATATGAAAAAATTATTAAAAAATTTGAAATTCATCTTGCATGTCAGGATTATAAAAAAATCTAGTAAACGTATCACTCCCAACAACGAGACTTGTTCCCGATTTACAAGATTAATTTTTAAAATGATTTTTTCGACGATCCAACTTTACGGATGTGAATATATATCAATTTTAGTCATATGAAAAAATTATTAAAAAATTTGAAATTAATCTTGCATGTCATGATTAGAAATATCTAGTAAAAGTACCACTCCCGACAACGAGACTTCGTTCCCGATTTACAAGATTAATTTTTAAAATGATTTTTTTGACGATCCAACCTTATGGAGGTTAAGATATCAATTTTAGTCATATGAAAAAATTATTAAAAAATTAAAATTCATCTTGCATGTCAGGATTAGAAAAATCTAGTAAAAGTACTACTCCCGAAAACGAGACTCGTTCCTAATTAAAAAGATTAATTTTTAAAATAATTTTTCGACGATCCAACCATAAGGATAATAAGATATATCAATATTAGTCATATGCAAAAATTATTAAAAAATTTGTAATTTATCTTGCATGACTGGATTAAAAAAATCTAGGAAAAGTACCACCCCCGACAACGAGACTCGTTCCCGATTTACAAGAATATTATTTCAAATAATTTTTTTGAAGATCCAATCATACGGATGTTAAGATATATCAATTTTAGTCATATAAAAAAATTATTAAAAAATTTGAAATTCATCTTGCATGTGAGGATTAGAAAAATCTAGTAAAAATACCAGTCCCGAAAATGAGACTCATTCCCAATTTACAAGATTAATTTTTAAAATGATTTTTTCGACGATCCAACCGTACGGATTTTAATATATATAAATTTTAGTCATATGAAAAAATTATTAAAAAATTTGAAATTCATCTTGCATGTGAGGATTAGAAAAATCTAGTAAAAGTATCACTCCCGAAAACGAGACTCGTACCTAATTTACAAGATTAATTTTTAAAATGATTTTTTCGAAGATCCAACCGTACGGATGTTAAGATATATCAATTTTAGTCCTATTCAAAAATTATTAAAAAATTTGAAATTCATCTTGCATGTCAGGATTATAAAAATCTAGTAAAAGTACCACTCCCAACAACGAGACTTGTTCCCGATTTACAAGATTAATTTTTAAAATGATTTTTTCGACGATCCAACCGCACGGATGTTAAGATATATCAATTTTAGTCCTATTAAAAAAATATTAAAAAATTTGAAATTCATCTTGCATGACTGGATTTAAAAAATCTAGGGAAAGTACCATCCCCGACAACGAGACTCGTTCCCGATTTACGAGAATAATATTTAAAATGATTTTTTCGACGATCCAACCGTACAGATGTCAAGATATATCAATTTTAGTCATATGAAAAAATTATTAAAAAATTTGAAATTCATCTTGCATGTCAGGATTAGAAAAATCTAGTAAGAGTACCACTCCCGATAACGAGTCTCGTTCCCGATTTACAAGAATATTATTTAAAATGATTTTTTCGAAGATCCAATCGTACGGATGTTAAGATATATCAATTTTAGTCATATGAAAAAATTATTAAAAAATTGAATTCATCTTGCATGTCAGGATTATAAAATCTAGTAAAAGTATCACTCCCAATAACGAGACTCGTTCCTGATTTACAAGATTAATTTTTAAGATGATTTTTCGACGATCATCCTTCCGGATGTTAAGATATATCAATTTTAGTCATATGAAAAAATTATTAAAAAATTTGAAATTAATCTTGCATGTCATGATTAGAAATATCTAGTAAAAGTACCACTCCCAACAACGAGACTCGTTCCCGATTTACAAGATTAATTTTTAAAATGATTTTTTTGACGAAACCTTATGGATGTTAAGATATATCAATTTTATTCATATGAAAAAATTATTAAAAATTTAAAATTCATCTTGAATGTCAAGATTAGAAAAATCTAGTAAAAGTACTACTCCCGAAAATGAGACTCGTTCCTAATTAAAAGATTAATTTTAAAATGATTTTTTCGACGATCCAACCATAAGGATATTAAGATATATCAATATTAGTCATATGCAAAAATTATTAAAAAATTGAAATTTATCTTGCATGACTGGATTAAAAAAGTCTAGGAAAAGTACCACCCCGACAACGAGATTCGTTCCCGATTTACAAGAATATAATTTCAAATAATTTTTTGAAGATCCAATCATACGGATGTTAAGATATATCAATTTTAGTCATATAAAAAAATATTAAAAATTTGAAATTCATCTTGCATGTGAGGATTAGAAAAATCTAGTAAAAGTACCAATCCCGAAAACGAGACTCGTTCCCAATTTACAAGATTAATTTTTAAAATGATTTTTTCGACGATCCAACCGTACGGATTTTAATATATATAAATTTTTGTCATATGAAAAAACTATTAAAAAAATTGAAATTCATCTAGCATGTGAGGATTAGAAAAATCTAGTAAAAGTATCACTCCCGAAAACGAGACTCGTACCTAATTTACAAGATTAATTTTTAAAATGATTTTTTCGATGATCCAACCGTACGGATGTTAAGATATATCAATTTTAGTCCTATTAAAAAATTATTAAAAAATTTGAACTTCATCTTGCATGACTGGATTAAAAAAATCTAGGAAAAGTACCACCCCCGACAACGAGACTTGTTCCCGATTTACAAGAATAATATTTAAAATGATTTTTTCAACGATCCAACCGTTCAGATGTTAAGATATATCAATTTTAGTCATAAAAAAATTATTAAAAAATTTGAAATTCTCTTGCATGTCAGGATTAGAAAAATCTATTAAGAGTCCACTCCCGACAACGAGTCTCGTTCCCAATTTACAAGAATATTATTTAAAATAATTTTTTCGAAGATCCAATCATACGGATGTTAAGATATATCAATTTTAGCCATATGAAAAATTTATTAAAAAATTTGAAATTCATCTTGCATGTCAGGATTATAAAAATCTAGTAAAAGTACCACTCCCAAAAACGAGAACATCGTTTCCCGATTTAAAAGATTAATTTTTTAAATGATTTTTTCGACGATCCAAACCGTATGGATGTTAAGATATATCAATTTTAATCTTATGAAAAATTTATTAAAAAATTGAAATTCATCTTGATGTCAGGATTATAAAATCTAGTAAAAGTATCACTCCCAATAACGAGACTCGTTTCCTGATTTACAAGATTAATTTTTAAGATGATTTTTCGACGATCCATCCTTACGGATGTTAGAGATATATCAATTTTAGTCATATGAAAAATTATTAAAAAATTGAAATTAATCTTGACATGTCATGATTAGAAAATCTAGTAAAAGTACCACTCCCAACAACGAGACTCGTTCCCGATTACAAGATTAATTTTTAAATGATTTTTTGACGATCCAACCTTATGGATGTTAAGATATATCATTTATTCATATGAAAAAATTATATAAAAATTTAAAATTCATCTTGAATGTCAAGATTAGAAAAATCTAGTAAAAGTACTACTCCCGAAAATGGACTCGTTCCTAATTAAAAAGATTAATTTTTAAAATGATTTTTTCGACGATCCAACCATAAGGATATTAAGATATATCAATATTAGTCATATGCAAAAATTATTAAAAATTTGAAATTTATCTTGCATGACTGGATTAAAAAAGTCTAGGAAAAGTACCACCCCGACAACGAGATTCGTTCCCGATTTACAAGAATATAATTTCAATAATTTTTTTGAAGATCCAATCATACGGATGTTAAGATATCAATTTTAGTCATATAAAAAAATTATTAAAAAATTTGAAATTCATCTTGCATGTGAGGATTAGAAAAATCTAGTAAAAGTACCAATCCCGAAAACGAGACTCGTTCCCAATTTACAAGATTAATTTTAAAATGATTTTTTCGACGATCCAACCGTACGGATTTTAATATATATAATTTTTGTCATATGAAAAAACTATTAAAAAAATTGAAATTCATCTAGCATGTGAGGATTAGAAAAATCTAGTAAAAGTATCACTCCCGAAAACGAGACTCGTACCTAATTTACAAGATTAATTTTTAAAATGATTTTTTTCGATGATCCAACCGTACGGATGTTAAGATATATCAATTTTAGTCCTATTAAAAAATTATTAAAAAATTTGAACTTCATCTTGCATGACTGGATTAAAAAAATCTAGGAAAAGTACCACCCCCGACAACGAGACTTGTTCCCGATTTACAAGAATATATTTAAAATGATTTTTTCAACGATCCAACCGTTCAGATGTTAAGATATATCAATTTAGTCATATGAAAAAATTATTAAAAAAATTTGAAATTATCTTGCATGTCAGGATTAGAAAAATCTATTAAGAGTCCACTCCCGACAACGAGTCTCGTTCCCAATTTACAAGAATATTATTTAAAATAATTTTTTCGAAGTCCATCATACGGATGTTAAGATATATCAATTTTAGCCATATGAAAAATTTATTAAAAAATTTGAAATTCACTTGCATGTCAGGATTATAAAAATCTAGAAAGTACCACTCCCAAAAACGAGACTCGTTCCCGATTTAAAAGATTAATTTTTTAAATGATTTTTTCGACGATCCAACCGTATGGATGTAAGATATATCAATTTTAATCTTATGAAAAAATTATTAAAAAATTTGAAATTCATCTTGCATGTCAGGATTATAAAAATCTAGTAAAAGTACCACTCCCAACAACGAGACTTGTTCCCGATTTACAAGATTAATTTTTAAAATGATTTTTCGACGATCCAACCGTATGGATGTCAAGATATATCAATCTTAGTCCTATTAAAAAAATATTAAAAAATTTTGAAATTCATCTGCATGACTGATTTAAAAAATCTAGGAAAAGTACCGCCCCCGACAATGAGACTCGTTCCCGATTTACAAGAATAATATTTAAAATGATTTTTTCGACGATCCAACCGTACAGATGTTAAGATATATAAATTTTAGTCATATGAAAATTATTAAAAATTTGAAATTCATCTTGCATGTCAGGATTAGAAAAATCTAGTAAGAGTACCACTCCCGAGAACGAGTCTCGTTCCGATTTACAAGAATATTATTTAAATGATTTTTCGAAGATCCAATCGTAGGATGTTAAGATATATCAATTTTAGTCATATGAAAAATTATTAAAAAATTTTAAATTTTTGCATGTCAGGATTATAAAAATCTAGTAAAAGTACCACTCTAACAACGAGACTCGTTCCCGATTTACAAGATTATTTTTAAAATGATTTTTCGACGATCCAACCTTACGAATGTTAAGATATATCAATTTTAGGTCAGTATGAAAAATTATTAAAAAAAACTGAAATTAATCTGCATGTCATGATTAGAAATATCTAGTAAAAGTACCACTCCCGACAACGAGACTCGTTCCGATTTACAATTAATTTTTAAATGATTTTTTTGAAGATCCAACCTTATGGATGTTAAGATATCAATTTTAGTCATATGCAAAAAATTATTAAAAATTTAAAATTCATCTTGCATGTCAGAATTAGAAAAATCTAGTAAAAGTACTACTCCCGAAAACGAGACTTCCTAATTTAAAAATATTAATTTTAAAATGATTTTTCGACGATCCAACCTTAAGGATATTAAGATATATCAATATTAGTCATATGCAAAAATTATTAAAAAATTTAAAATTATCTTGCATGACTGGATTAAAAAAATCTAGGAAAAGTACCACCCCGAAAACGAGACTCGTTCCGATTTACAAGAATATTATTCAAATAATTTTTTTGAAGATCCAATCATACGGAGTTAAGATATATCAATTTTACCATATAAAAAAATTATTAAAAAATTTGAAATTCATCTTGCATGTGAGGATTCGAAAAATCTAGTAAAAGTACCACTCCCGAAAACGAGACTCTTTCCAATTTACAAGATTATTTTTTAAATGATTTTTTCGACCATCCAACCTTACGGATTTTAATATATATAAATTTAGTCATATGAAAAAATTATTAAAAAATTAAAATTCATCTTGCATGTGAGGATTAGAAAAATCTAGTAAAATTACCACTCCCGAAAACGAGACTCGTACCTAATTTAAAAGATTAATTTTTAAAATGATTTTTTCGACGATCCAACCGTACGGATGTTAAGATATTTCAATTTTAGTCCTATTAAAAAATTATTAAAAAAATTTGAAATCATCTGCATGACTAGACTAAAAAAATCTAGGAAAAGTACCACCCCGACAACGAGACTCGTCCCGATTACAAGAATAATATTTAAAATGATTTTTTCAACGATCCAACCGTACAGATGTTAAGATATATCAAATTTAGTCATATGAAAAAAATTATTAAAAAATTTGAAATTCATCTTGCATGTGAGGATTAGAAAAATATAAGAGTTCACTCACGACAACGAGTCTCGTTCCCAAAATTAGAAGATATTATTAAAATGATTTTTTCGAAGAGATCCAATCGTAGAGATGTTAAGATATATCAATTTAGTCATATGAAAATTTTTTTAAAAAATTGAAATTCATCTTGCATGTCAGGATTATAAAAATCTAGTAAAAGTACAACTCCCAAAAACGAGATCGTTCCCGATTTACAAGATTAATTTTAAAAATGTTTTTTCGACGATCCAACCATATGGATATTAAGATATATCATTTTAATCATATGAAAATATTATTAAAAAATTTAAAATTCATCTTGCATGTCAGGATTATAAAAATCTAGAAAAGTACCACTCCCAACAACGAGACTTTTACAGTTTACAAAATTAATTTTAAAATGATTTTTTCGACGATCCAACCGCAGGATGTTAAGATATATCAATTTAGTATCATATAAAAAAGTATTAAAAAATTGAAATTCATCTTGCATGTGAGGATTAGAAAAATCTAGTAAAAGTACCACTCCGAAAACGAGACTCGTTCCCAATTTACAAAGATTAATTTTTAAAATGATTTTTCGACGATCCAACAGTACGGATTTTAATATATATAAATTTTAGTCTATGAAAAAATTATTAAAAAATTGAAATTCATCTTGCATGTCAGGATTAGAAAAATCTAGTAAAAGTACCACTCCCAAAAACGAGACTCGTACCTAATTTCAAGATTAATTTTTAAAATGATTTTTTCGACGATCCAACCGTACGGATGTTAAGATATATCAATTTTAGTACTATTAAAAAGTTAAAAAATTGAAATTCATCTTGCATGACTGGATTAAAAAAATCTAGTAGTAGTAGAGTCACTCACGACAACGAGTCTCGTTCCCAATTTACAAGAATATTATTTAAATGATTTTCGAAGATCCAATCGTAGAGTGTGGTAAGATATATCAATTTTAGTATATGAAAATTTTATTAAAAATTTGAAATTCATCTTGCATGTCAGGATTATAAAATCTAGTAAAAGTACCACTCCAAAACGAGACTCGTTTCCGATTTACAAGATTAATTTTAAAAATGATTTTTCGACGATCTAAACCATATGGATGTTAAGATATATCAATTTTAATCATTGAAAATATTATTAAAAAATTTAAAATTCATCTTGATGTCAGGATTATAAAATCTAGTAAAGTACCAACTCCCAACAACGAGACTTTTTACCAGTTTACAAAATTAATTTTTAAAAATGATTTTTCGACGATCCAACCGGACGGATGTTAAGATATATCAATTTTAGTCCTATTAATTAAAAAATTTGAAATTCATCTTGCATGAATGGATTAAAAAAATATAGGAAAAATACCACCCGACAACGAGACTCGTTCCCGATTTACAAGAATAATATTAAAATGATTTTTTTTGACGATCCAACCGTACAGATGTTAAGATATATAATTTTAGTCATATGAAAAATTATTAAAAAATTGAAATCATCTGCATGTTAGGATAGAAAAAATCTGGTAAGAGTACCACTCCCGATAACGAGTCTCGTTCTAATTTACAAGAATATTATTTAAAATAATTTTTCGAAGACCCAATCGTACGGATGTTAAGATATATCATTTTAGTCATATGAAAAAATTATAAAAAATTTGAAATTCATCTTGCATGTGAGGATTATAAAAAATCTAGTAAAAGTACCACCCCAACAACGAGACTCGTTCCCGATTTACAAGATTAATTTTTAAAATAAATTTTCGATTCGGATCCAACCTTACGAATGTTAAGATATATCAAATTTTAGTCATAGAAAAATATTAAAAAATTGAAAATTAATCTTGCATGTCATGATTAGAATATCTCAGTAAAAG
>NW_027420999.1:0-10288 GCF_009905375.1 Apium graveolens | reverse complement strand
CACAGCACTGACATCTTATCTTACTTAATCTCTAGAAACTCAACTCCATCTGAGCCTCCATAAACCTGGAAATATTTTCCCCCATGTGATAATCACATCATCTCCAGGGTTCCTTTAGGTTCCCCCTATAATTTGCTTCTCCTTTTAACATATAATTGAACACAGTCTTTTGCGTCTCTTCTATGGGCACTATCTCAAAGCTGTTTTTCCATTTCTTTCAGCAAGCTCGGCCCTAATAGGTTAGCAGTCCCTTGAAATTTCTGGGGGTTTTAACCACTTAAAGGCCTTAAAGACATTAGTAACTGAACATGATCCACCTGGGTTGAGGGTGACAATTAAATTCTCTCGAAGAAGATTCATATTGGTCCATGGGTTCCTCTCTGGCCTTCCCCCTCGTTAGTATCATAGTTTCTTCTTCATTGTCATACTCTAAGCCGAATCATTATATTCGACTTCCTCGTGTTCTTGGTTATTTTTGGTTTACCAATTCAGCAGGTTTGCTCTAGTTTCCAAATATGTCGGGTGGCTCTTGATGCTAATATAAAAGATCACCAATATAACATTATTCACTCTCTACTCATTATGTTAAAGTCGCTTAATAAATCGCTTTGTCACAAACATTCTTCATTCCTCTTTAGTTACTCGCAACGTTGTGCCCACGCACCTGATTTGATGCATTAACAAAAGACGACATCCTGTCGAGAATATACACGTAGCTCCTAGTGACATCCCACTCTTGGAATTCAGCACCAGACTTATTGGTCTTCTCCTCTAGTAGTTCGGAGCTTGCTGTGTTGATTGCAGGAGCATGAAACTTTTCAAATTATTCTGTCGATTCTCGCTTTCCGTGTCGAACCATAATGGCTTAACGAACTAAATGATTTCGTATTATCGCATAGCATTCTCATCTTGGGACACGCTAAAATCTTCCTTATAGGACATAGATTCCTCAATGGTATAGCGAATACCTTCTTGGTAGAATCGCTGTTCGTCATTATTGACCCCTTATTATCGGAAACAATACTTTCAACCAATTCAGGTAATGTTAACCTTAATAGTAAAAGAATTAAGCTCTTGATTCTTGCCTAATATGTCTCCTCAAGGACACTCTATAAAGAGCTATGAGTGGCAAGACTCAGGTTTTCCAATCAACCTATGGTATTGGGGTATCGTCTTCATCCCTTTCTCCGGAGACTTAGCTCCACTTCGATATCAACATTATAAAAAAAATCATGTACAATTTTCTCCTTTCCTCATTATGCGATCTTAAACGATTCCATCAATTTTTCGTATAACACTTCACATAAACACTTCAACATAACTCCTGGTAGTCCATCAACAAACTCTATTGGCTCAACCAATGGACTCTCTTTCGCATATAACTCTTAGCAATCTTTTCTCTGAGTGCTACAACTCATTCTCTTCCTTAATGTTGGTTTTTCAATCGACTGTTAATAACTCAACCATTCCTCAACTCTTAAGGCTAAGGTCCCTTGGGTACTACCGTCGCGACTACCCCATAGTAATCGACGAACTCGATGAGAGTTCTTGTTAACTTTTAGATCCTCAATCTACCCATTTTACTTTTACTGTTTCCAAGAACTTATAACCTTTGGCTCTGATACCATTTCTGTAACACCCCCAAATCCAGATCGTGAATTCGGGTTCGTTACGATCACTTATTTAATTAATAATTCTCTTTTCACAATATTACTCGACCTTTTATTCAAACTCACATACACACAGGTTATATGCTTGGAAACATTATCAAATAAATCATTTCCACTTATCTACCTGACAGGGCTGGCGCACAAAAGCCTACGGAACTCACGAGCGTTCCTTACCCGCCTACGACAGCAGTCCTGGTCTGATCCATGCTGGTAGTCGGTTGTGATATGATATATAAAAGCAAGGGTGAGCATTAAAGCTCAAGCAAGGTATATATCCCCATAATTAAGTAGTAAGGATAAATAAAACCAATAATTATACTTGTATCTCCAAAGCGTTCTGAAAGTTTATATGCTTCAAATTTATAATATTCTCAAAATCAACTACAATAGTATAATCCACTGAATACTTGTATTCATCTCTTTCTCAATCATTTTATACTCGTACTCATTTTATTTCAAAATCTCAAGATGTACTCTCGAACCAAGATTCTCAATGGGTGTGATATATATTCATCAACATCCCAATTTAAAACTCAGCCTTATTGGCAGATTTCTCAAATGGATTTGATATATAATCATCAACATCCTTATTTAAACTCAGCCTTATCAGCAATTTCTCAAATGGATTTGATATATATTCATCAATATCCTATTTAAAACTCAGCCTTATCGGCTATCGTTGTATATTTCACAACAGTTTTTTCCAAAATGGAAGAAGGGACTATACTGGAATAAACCACTATCGTGATCAGCCGAATACGAATTTTTCTCTACTAGTAGAGGGAATACAAACCTAGCCGCCTTTGGGCTCATCAAGACACTACACGGGGTGCCCATTGTCGTGCAGTCTGAAAGTCAATGGTCACATAGACCCATATAACCGTACAATGCGCCACTCCGCGCTTGCATAATGCGCCACTCCGCGCCCTGGTCACTGCCCGATACCACTCTGTGCCGGGCAGGCCACATTCCAGTCCAAACAGTTATATCTTTTGCTCAAAATCCTTTTCGAAGGAATAGGTCGTTAAAAGTTGACCTGTAAATAAGATGTTTTTATTCATCACTTTTAACTCAATTGATCTTTGGGAGTGTAGGATTTTTGAATTTAAAATCATTTTCAAATCCTTATCTGTAGTAGGGTGACACGTATATTACTCACTTGTTCTTTATGAACGAGGAAGCAAACTCTTATGCTTCAAGACTAAGTTCCTAATTTTTGATACGTTTCAAATAATTAATCTCTTTCAAGAGTTTTGAATATTTAGAAAGTACCTTTGGGAATTATGTCTATTTTTAAATAAGTTTTTTAGAGTCCGAAGATATTAAATATCTAAGGTCTCATAATTATATAAGAGGGATTTAATGAATTGATAAAATCTTAAGTACAAAGTATTTCTAATTAAGGTTCAATGAATTAATAAAAACCTTAAATACACAAATATTTGTGAATAAGGTCCAACGAATGGAGACACCTTAATCAAATAATCAAAAACATGATTTGGTATCCTATAATTGCTCTTTGAATAGTTAAATCTTATTAGAATAACGTGAAATTATTTATAAACTATTCAGTATATTTTTAAATACTTTCTGGATATTTAATAATCCCTTAAATATCGCTTTATAAAATAATCAATCAAGTAAGGGTGTCCCTTAAATGAATAAACCAATATTTCTCGAAGTTTAAGTCAAAATCTCAATCGTTCGCTTGATATATATATTACGCGAATGTACTTTGTTTATCGAAATAGAAATCTTTCGCGTCCGGCTCTCTCCGGAATTAAATCGTTATTAAAATATCTTCAACTCCCATTATCATATATTATATTTGAAATACGTTTCAACTTCTCATACTCGTGTAAAATGAAATTTGTTTTCGTAAACAATCGCATAATTCGTATGCATTGATATCATAGACAAGCATATATATATATTTGAACTGTAAATCATGGCATCAATATCACAACAGTATATATATAGCATGGATAGTATGAGATAGGGTTTCGAAAACTTGCCTCGAGTAATCGAAGTGGTATGGTCTCTGGTGTTTGGTTGGCGATCTATAAACAAGAACCAACGGTCTAAGTTAGTACGCGATTAACGTCTCGCTTTTATTAAGCAACTTTCGCAACTACTCAAGTATAACGAATCTTCGATCGTCACATTCTCAACACTTATATTCTCACTTTATAACATGGTCGAGTTTTGAAATCGATCGTTCGCTTTAGAAAGTCCATTTCGAGTTTTAAGCTCGAACGTGAGAAACGCGCGTCAAAACTAGGTTTTTATGCGTTTCTCGCTTGCGCTCACTTTACCAAAACATTTTTATAAAATCGAAAAATTAATATTTTCTCAAAATTCTTTTGTACAGTCTTCTCTACTGTCATATCCATTTTTATAAGTTTTCCAGAATCTCAGAATTATTTTAAGTCCTTCAAAATCACCATGCAAGTGGACTTAAGTGCAGTTGGCTAATCGCAGAAATGTTTTACACTAAAACGACCATAACTCCTAAACCGTAAATCTCCTCATGATGATCTACACATGTATAGAAACAAAAAAACAATATCTATCTATTCATGGTCAGTGGTTTTCAAATTTTAACCATTTTCATGGCCGAATGTCCTGCAGAAAACAGATCAAGTGCAAGAATGCCCAAACTCAATTTCTACTACTTGATCTTAACACAATCACTACCTATAACCATCATAAACACAAGTACTTCTCAAGATCCACCCACATGAACCTTATATGCTCTATCTAGTACCACATACATGGATTACAACTCAACATCTCAAGCCTTTAGCAAGAACATAATCAATACAAACTCAAACAAACACAATCCTTTGGATCTTAACACTACAACAAACATAACTCTTAAATCCAACCATAAAACCTTAAAGGGTTGAAAGTTATACCTTCTTGGACACTAGGAAGGTTAGTTCTAGGATGATTGAGGCTTGGTTTTCTTAGAAAACACTTAGAAGGGCTAGATCCTTAAGAAACAAAACCAAGAAACAAGTTAAAATTTCGGAGTAACCTTTCTGCACCTCATTCAAACATTTTTATAAAATTAAAAAAAATTAATTTGAGGCTGAAATTTGGTACGAAGCTTACCCATGATATAGAGAAGCTATGATAAAAATTTCATGATATTTGAATGAGTATATTTTGAGTTATGAATTTTTCTTTCTCCCTTGCTCAGAAAATCCGAACTGCTGGAATGAAAAATGGGAGAGCTTTAAGTGAGGGAAAAGTGGTTGTTTTCTTTGTGGCTAAAGTGTGGGAGTGTATAATGAATATATGGGATGTATGCAGCAGATTTGACAATAATTTGGCAAAGGTATGGGTTGGTTTGATTGTGTGGTGAAGTGAGAAAAGGGAGAAGTATGGCTTGTGTACTTGTTTGTCTCCCATCACTATTCAACACTATTCCACTAACTATTCTAGTTAGCTTCTAATCATCTAGTTACACTCCTAACTACTAGTTAGGACTTGGTTATGCATGGCCAACTTGCATGGGATTTAATTTCTCATTCGTTTATTTATTGTAAATGCAATCGTCGTTCCATTCTGATAGTTTCCACGTATAACGACTTGTTTCGTAGCGATTTCTTTTATCGCTTATAATCCTATAACCAATTCCATTCCTTCTCTTGATCATAGAAATACCTTGATATATTATTTATTTTACGTAGTATTCCCGGTTCTACGCCATTCTTTACGGATACGAAAACACGTAGTATAATTGTGAATCTTCGAATTCCGTCGGCTTTTACATTCACTTATTTTCCTCGATAAACAAGAATATGATCTCGGATTCTCAAAATTCCACTATTCATTTAATGATGATCCTCATACGTATTACTTAATTAGCTCAAGTTACTATTCACAGAAGTTTTAAAATATTACAAAAATCAGGGTTCTTACAGTAGTGCCTCCAATCTTTAGGGTAAAACTATTGCCACGAGCCTAAGCTCATGGGCGGGGATATCGAATTTCATATTACCTTAATTATCTTGACATGTACGCGATTACCTTACCGTGCTGCATAAGCACGCACCCTAAGCCATTGTGCGAAGCGTCACTACACTTCACAAAATCTCCTTTTCCATCCGGCAATGCCAGCATAGGGGCCATCACCAACCTCTGCTTCAGTTCTTGAAAGCTGTTCTCGCCTGCATTTCTCTATCCATCGAACTTCTCAGTCTTACGAGTAAGCCGCGTTAAAGGGTTACTATCTTTACAAACTTGAACGAACCTCCGTAGTGACCGGCCAATCCTACCTCTGGTAGTCGACCTAACCATGGTCATCAATTCATCAGTGGTCCTTTATCCAATCTTGTCAGGATCCTCCATGGGATCCTCCTCAACAACTATCCCTTCTAGGACAACATCCTCAACCGCTACATCCTCAATATCAACATCATCCGGTCCTGCATTAGGACACTCTATCGGATCCACAATCCGATCTCCAATTAGTAATAAACATCATCGCGCTGTTGCTCCTCAACCTCAGGGTTCGGAGTCCCGCTACCATATACGATAACGAACTACGCTCCTATCACGATATTTATAAGGGTTCCCATAAGGGTTTTAACTGTCAGTACTACGTTAGGTAGCCCGACTATGAACTTGGCAAGAGTTCTTATTATCTTTGTGAACTTATTATCTTAACGTCATATCATCTCTGAGGTTTATAACGCTTAGCTCTGATACCACTTCTGTAACACCCCCAGATCCGGGGTCGGGGATCCGGATCGTCACGGTCTTTCTTTCCACAATATCACTTCACTTAATTAATAATATAACCTTATGCTGTGACCCCACACTAACACACACCACAACCCGTTATAGTCTCAGAGATGAAATTTAAATAAGTACAAGTCTTTGAATCCACAATTTAAAAGTTATTACAACCCAAAATGATTACTTGATAAATTTACAGTTAATTGCCATTATCTGCCACAAGTTATAATTATACATAATTTGATTCTCAAAAATAGAATGCCTGATCTACCAATAGATCTACCTCTGCAGCTATAGCAGCCACAACATCATCGGGAAGACGCGGGACGCTTCCCACACGCTTGCGCTGGGTCTGCTGGAGTCTGGCCATCTTTCCTAACTGTTGTTGTGTGATGAAGAAATAAAGCAAGAGTGAGCCTTACAGCTCGCAATAATATATAGTGATAACAATAATATAAGTATCTAAATGGATACTTACTAGAATCTTTTATCATGAGTAAGATAATTACTTACTAGATATAAGTAAACAAGGGATGAAGTTACCAAATACTTCACTATACTTATATCATTTATAAAGCTACTTGAACTACTACTGTTCGAAGTATAATAAGATTCACGAGGTCATCCCATAGATGAGACCACAATAAAACTTGAAAATATTTGATCTTTGAAATATTTTGAAAAGAAATGAAGTTACGAGATACTTCATTCAATGGATACACCAATAAAATGTTTGACCCTGTCAATGCTTCGGCAACCACCCATTAGTAGCCTTTCGATCGAAATGCTACGGGTAGTGTTGCAGAATTATCCAAATGGATGATGAACTCATTACGGGAGTTTGCCGCGCCAGGAAGACCACTTACGATGATCAGTCGTAGTAGTACAACCCCACCATTTTCTACATGTAGAGGAGAACCTGTCGGATTTACTTGTCAACCGAACACTGAACTCCTAAGGAATGGACCGCCTTAGCGGAACTTCCAGGCCATTTGGGCCAATATAATAAGGCTGGGCCGGCGCCACTCGACCACTTACGCCACTCCTAGTTCAGATGAAATCCATGACTCTGAAACGTAAAGCTCGTTCCCCCTTTCCCCAAGTAGAACTTGTTGATACGGCTCCACCAAGAAGTCGTATCTAGTTGGAAAGGAAAACTCACCGATATTTCCCAGGCGATGCCTGTTAATGGATTAACTTATTCCAAGAATTTTACTTCCCGAGTGTTGGGTAAGTAATCAATTCATTTAACAAAACAGCAACCTTGTTGCGAATATAAAACACACCACAGAGCCGGATCCCTCAGGTTTTGAGCGAGTATTTAAATCCCCTTAAAAGGAAGATCTTAAATATAAAATGAGTTTTGGGATCCGCTCTAACTTTTAAAAATCATTTTGAAGACTCGAAAACACTTTATAGAGTGTTTGGAGTAAAGCTGATTTAATGAAGTAAATCAGTCCCCAGAATATTTAGAAAATGACTGAATATTATTATTTAAATAATATTCCCATAAAGAATAATCTTTATAAAATAATTGAAGTAGAAGTATTAAAACTTATACTTGAAACGAGTATTAAATAACCAAAGATATACTTATATGAAAGTACTATCTTTATTTGAATAATCGAAAATAAGTTTGATTATTGACACCTTATTCTTTAATAAATAAAGAATATACCTCAGCAAATAATCGGAGTCATAGATCCTCAAATGAATATTCAAATAATATTCATTAAATAATATAAACTGAGTCATAAGCCCTCGAATGAATATTCAATAATATTCAATAAATAATATAAAAGAGTCATAAGCCCTCGAATGAATATTCAAATAATATTCAGATAAATAAATAAAAGGGTCATAAGACCTCGAATGAATATTCAAATAATATTCAGATAAATAAATAAAAGGAGTCATAAGTCCCCGAATGAATATTCAAATAATATTCATTAATAAAATAAAAGGAGTCATAAGTCCTCGAATGAATATTCAAAATAATATTCATTTAATATAAAGGAGTCATACGCCTTCGAATAATATTCGAAATAATATTCAATAATAAAATAAAGTTAAAGTTATCGAATAAACCTTATTCGATTAATAGTTTTGAAAACTATGACCATATATATATATAAGTATATTATATATATATCTATATATATATATTTATATCCATATATACAAAATCTACTCGGGATCCTCGACTCCCGGTTTTAGAAAATATTTTCACCTTTGGGTCCCTGTACTAAGGGTATATGCAATTACCGCTATCCTCTAGCATAGGTATTATCAACTGAATCAACAGATATATATGGAAAAAATGCGAAACAGGCATGCATATATATATACCATAGCAGCATGTTTCAATATATTGCATCATTTGCTAATTAACCAACATGCATCTATCGCAAGATAATGCAAATACATATATTCATCACAACAACAGTTATAACGGGTAGAAAACTTGCCTGAGCGACTTGGGGTGATAAAAGGCTCGGGACGAGTCTGGTAACCTATAAACAATAAGTAAGTTGGAATTAAACCAAAGTCACTTGTAAATCTATACTTTAACTAACTTAGACTCTAACGCTTGTTTTGCGCTTATTGATTCTCTTAAGTCACTCGAGTACCCTCGGCTCCACCATTTTTAATAAATTAACCATTACGAGTTTTAAAGCGATTCCTTCGCGAGTGTCTTACCAACTGCCTAACACTCTTACCATAATTGTTTCATACATTAGTTAACCCTTTTTGGTCTTTAACCTATGTTTCAAAGTAAGGCGAGGGGAAATGATTCGTTCGCGAAACGCCGTTACTTGAAACGGTCGTTTCTCCTAAACCGTACATCGGAATCAAACGAACTACATATCAAAACGAAGCTCGTAACATGAACTATCTAAACATGGCAATGGTCATAATCTAGCAGGGAGTTCTCGGGTCCAAATGTTATGAACAAAAGCAGTCTAAAGTAAATCGGACATTACGACGGCTATGTTTACGCGATTACCAATGTTTAAACTACTCCAATTAACCACCAACCAACTCATAACCATCAATACAACAAAACTTCACCAAAACCATACCACATCAGTCCATAATCTCCAAGGTTTTCAACTCAAACAACCACAATCAAGACCTATGAACTATAATCAAGCTTCAATTACCAAACACTTCCAAATCAAACCAAACTACTAATAATCACAATCCATGCTTCTCATTTCACAAAACCAACCATTAAACTTACTAACAAATAAAGTAAATGCTAGGGTTTGAAGTTTATACCTTCCTTGGGAGGTGTTAAGTTGCTAGGAAGCCTTAGGGAGCCTCCTACAAGCTTGATCTTTCCAAAGAAATCAAGAACACAAAGTTAGGCTTTGAAGATTCTAAAAGTCCGATTTAAAGAACTGTAAAAATGAGGGTCTTACCATGATTATTTGGACGAGACTTGTGAACAAGAGTTGTAGGTCATCTCAATACCTTTCCAATGAGCTATAGAACACAATATTTGAGTGAGAAATGAAGGAGATACAGCAGTTTTAGTGTGCTGGTTCTGTTTTGGCCGAGAGCATGAAGAACAATGCCTTGGTTTCTTTTTGATTTTGATGAAAATGATTTGCTTGGCTTGGTTGGTTTGATTTTTGTGTTTGTTTTAGTAAATTACCTAGTTGCCCTTGATTTTGTGTGGTTAAAAAGCCACCACATCTCCTTCCTTCCCATGTCATGCTTGTGTCATCCTCATGATGTCATCCTCCCCTCCTTGTCCTCTTCTCATAGGTTGGGTGACATCATCCTCTCTAATCCCTTTGATTAACTTCCTAATTGTTTGCCTAATGACCGCTGATCTGTTATACTGTTCGCTTAACTTTCGT